>NW_015172026.1:58672-60388 GCF_001447785.1 Gekko japonicus | reverse complement strand
AGTCCGACTCTAGGGTTGCGGTGCTCATCTCCGTTTCAAAGCCGAAGAGCCAGCGCTGTCCGAAGACGTTTCCGTGGTCATGTGGCCGGCATGACTAAACACCGAGGGGCACGGAACGCTGTTACCTTCCCACCGAAGTGGTACCTATTTATCTACTTGCAATTTCTTGCTTTCAAACTGCTAGGTTGGCAGGAGCTGGAAGTAGAGACGGGAGCTCACTCCGTCATGCGGCAACTCGGGTCTTGAACTGCTGAACTACTGACCTTCCATAGCCTGCAGTTCAGCGTCTTAACCACTTGAGCCACCACAGCTCCTTTTGATAGAATAGGGAGATGTAAAAGCCTACAAAAAAGGGCAACATTTTATCTCCCAACTTTTTAAAATATGGTCTTTAAATGTATAGTTAGGATCCTACAGGAAATACACACTGCACATGCTCAGTGGCCCTCTGTCTTTCAAACCTGTTTCTCATCAGAAAGGAAAAGCAGGCCCGTGGCCAGGATTTTTTAATCTGGGGGACGTTTTAAAAAGCTGGGGAGCACTGAAATTCACACGTGGCCCCCACTTCTCCCCCAAAGCATTTAAAGGGTCCCTTTAAATGTTTTGAGGGAGAAGCGGGGGCCGCACACCTGCGCTCCAAGCCGTGAATTCGCAGCTTGGAGTGCAGACGTGTGCAGCCTCCCCCCGCTTTCACCCAAAAGTCGGGGAGGGGAGTCTTGGGAGGAAGTTGGGGGTGGTGGGAGGCCCCACCGTAGCTATGGGCATGAGGAAAAGCACTTTGATCAAGTTCAGAGGCACTTTGCCCTCAGATCCTTTAAAACTGCTCAAAAATGGGGGTGCCAGCCTCCCCATGGGACCTGAGAATCCACCAGAATGACAGCTCATCTCCAGACCACAGAGATCCATTCTCCTGGAGGAAATGGATGCTTTCGAGGGTGGACTCTATGGCATTGTGCCCCACTGAGGTCCCTGTCCTCCCCAGGCTCCACCCCCAAATCTCCAGGAGTTTCCCAACCTGGATCTGGCAACCCTGCCCCCCATTGCCCCACCAGTGCCCAAAGAGGACCTGGCAACCCTACTCAAGAATAAGGCACTCTGCATATAGTCAGAGGCACCGCTTCAGGTGCTATAATCTTTTGACTCAACTTCCAAGGAGAAACCTGCATTCCTCCTGTGAGTCCACCATCCTATACAAACTGAACAAGAATTATGCTAGCAACTCCATGGGCGAGACTGCCGGAAGGGAAGGGAGCATGGCTTTTTTTCTGTAGAAAAAGACCAGCAAAAACTCATTAGCATAACAGACCACACCCAACAGCAGAAACTCATTAGCATATTAGGCCACTCCCCTGATAGCATAGCTCATTAGCATATTAGGCCACATCCCATGCCTTCCCTTGGCTTGCCCGGGCAAGCTTGCCCTTGAACAGGCCGGGGAAGGCACAGGGAGCCAGTTTGGTGTAGTGGTTAAGTGCACGGACTCTAATCTGGGAGAACCGGGTTTGATTCCCCACTCCTCCACTTGAAGCTGCTAGATGACCTTGGGCAAGCCAAAGTTCTGTCAGAGCTGTTCTTGAAAAAGAGCAGTTTCTGTCAGAGCTCTCTCAGCCCCACCCACCTCACAGGGTGTCTGTTGTGGGGAGGGGAAGGGAAAGGAGTTTGTAAGCCGCTCTGAGACTCCCTTGGGTAGTGAAGGGTGGGGTATAAATCCAATCT
>NW_015172026.1:54611-58212 GCF_001447785.1 Gekko japonicus | reverse complement strand
GCTTGGCTATGAATGATCGTTGCTAATAATGCGTACGCCCGAAGACGGATGGGCTCGGGCTAGCCTGATCTCGTCAGATCTTGGAAGCTAAGCAGGACTGGCTTAGAGATGTGAAGGCCCGGGAAAAAACCGGAAAAATTCGGGGGGAAACCGGTTTTTCCCCGTTTTTTCCCCTGAAGCCTTTTTGTTTTTTTTCCGAAAAATTGAAAAAAGAAAAGAAAAAAATTTGATTATGGAACGTTTTTATTTTAACATGATGAATAAAATATTTTAAGACAAGGTGTTCAAATATTTTCCAAATCATTTCTAATATATATATATATGGTATCAGATTGATCTAATTTCTGTGCACTGAGGACAAGCAAGTCCTAGGTTACAAACTGAACTCTCCAATGCAAGAACAAGATGCATTTCTTCCTTTAGGGGGTGGTATTGTCAGAAGAAAATAAAAAGGTTTCAGTTTTGTTTTTGCATGTGGGTGGGTATTCTGTTTGTAATAATTGTTTGGATACACTATATTTTTAATATGCTAGTTGTGATAATTTCATGCCAAGTAAAAATGTCCATAGTCATATTTTATGTTCCTAAAGTAACAGAATGACTTTCAATCTAGAAAAGACAAAAGAAATGCTAATGTAGCATTTTTTTCAATTTTTCCGAAAATTTCCATTTCCCCCCGAAAGAAACCGGGGAAAAAACGGGATTTTCCCGAGCTTCAAAATTTCCGGAAATTTTACATCTCTAGACTGGCCCTTGTTAGTGTTTGGGAGGGAGCCCACCAAGGACGAGGCAGGCCATGGCAAACCACTTCTGAATGCCTCTTGCCTTGAAAAACGCGATGGGGTTGCCATAAGTCAGCTTTAGAAGTTACATATACTTTTTGTTGTCTCTAAAGTGGAACAGGATAGTATGTTGCTATGTAATTTTTCTCCCTCTTGACGCGTCCATCATCGCTAAATTGCTTTTTAAAAGTGGTTACGCTAACTCGTGGAAAACAGGTCTGTGAAAGGCTAAGAAAGCTAAACGGAACCTCCAGGTTCGGGGGCAGAATACCTGTGAATATCAGCTGCTGGGAGAAAGGGAGGCCTCTGCTTACTTGTGGGTTTCCCCTTGGCCACCCAAGGAAACAGGATTCTGGACTAGATAGGCCTTTGGTCTGATCCAACAGGGCTCTTCACACTGATTTATGTTGTTTACTTCATGCATAGCCTGCCTGCCTTTCTGACCAAGACTCGAGGTCGGTTATAACTAAAAGCCAAGCAGAAAGAACAGTACACTACACAGAACCGACCACAGTACAGAACGCAGTAGTATGGGTTAGGAAGCCACAAGGCTCTTTCCGAGACCTTCGCAGGGTGTTGAGGCGGAGCCCCTGCTGTTTTATGTACCTTGCACCAGGGCCCGAGCGCCTGGTGGGATGTGCATGGCTTAAAAACATTTGGGGTTGTGTGGATATGGACAGAAAAGGAGATGGGAACATGCAGGTGCCAAAGAAGAGAGTGCGCACAACAGAGCGCGCCGTCACTCACCCTGCCAATCTCCGAAATAAACCACTGCTTTTTCTTCCCCCGTTCCAGAGCCAGTGGCACCCTGGAGTGCCCCAAAAGAGCACTAGGGGGCACTGTACAGCAGCAAGTGGGCAGAAACAGGCTCGGCATTATTCCCCTCCCCCCTTCCTGTGTCGGGGTGAGCGCCCCCCCCCGCAATGGCATCCATTGTAGAACAATATACAGTGAAGTCGGGAGAGCTCTCTCACCCCATTCTCCTCCATCTGAAACCAGTCGTATAATTGGGAAGACGCCATGGTGCTGTAAAAACCCCAACAGGAGGGGGGACTAGCTGCTCCCCCGCACCCGCCCCTTCCTGTGCCCCAAAGATCAGCTTTATACAATCCAAAGCATCTCATGCCACAGTTCAGAGAGCAGATGTGCTGCAAGGGAGCTTTGCAGAACAAACAGCGCCAGATGCTTGAAATTTTCGAGGGCCAAGCCATATTATACGGGAAGACCTCTGGAATTATAAACGGGACGGGAGAGTGGCTCTTCCCTTTCTTGCCCACTCACTCCTCCGGCAGCCCCACACCCGTTCCTTTGTCATAACATAAGAAAATATAACTGAATATCCAGCAGGCTCAGCTTGGGTGACCGGAAGGGGGGCAAGCTTTATCTGTTGGATTTCTGGCAGCCATGCGGCTTCTAGAGAAACAAGGACCTTGCCAGGTGGCAACTTTATCAACGGAAGGGGGGAGAGAGAGGGGGAGAGAGAGACCCAGGAAAGCTAAATGGAACCTCCAGGAACCTATCTTGCTGATAGGGTTTAGATTCTTTCCCAGCTTATAATATGGTAATCAGCCCCAGAACTGGGACAAAACCTATTTAAAAATCTCCCAGAAGAACATAAGAAGGACCCGGCTGGATCAGACCAGTGAGGGTCCATCTAGTCCAGCATCCCGTCTCACACAGTGGCCAATCAGTTCCTCTGGAGGGCCAACAACAGGGCTTAGAGGCTGAGGCCTTCTCCTGCTGCTGCCTCCTGGCTCTGGGATTCAGAGGCTTAGTGCCCGGGAACATGGAGGTTCCCTTCAATCACCAATGGATAGTAGCCACTGAGGGACCTCTCCTCCATGAATCTATTTAATCTCCTTTTAAAGGTGTTTTATTCCAGTGGCCATCATCACTACGCCTACATTCTATGTGCTCTCTTATGTAGGGTTGCCAGCTTTAAGTTGGGAAATACCTGGATATTTGGAGGGTGGAGCCTGTGGAAGGTGGGGTTTGGGAAGGGACTTCAATGGAGTATAATGCCATAGAGTCCACCCTCCAAAGCAGCCATGTTCTCCAGGGGAACTGATCTCTGTGGCCTGGAGATCAGTTATACTTGTGGGAAATCTCCAGCCCCCATCTGGAGATTGGCAGACCTACTTATATGTGAATACATATCCCAGAGCTGTTGCCTCCATACCCACATCTCACGTTAACCCAGACAAGACTCACTAAACTGGAGAAGAATCCAGGAGTCTGGGCACCTAAAGCAGGGGTGTCAAACCTAATCTCCCGCTATTACAACTGATCTCCAGGCAACAGAGATCAGTTCACCTGGAGAAAATGGTCACTTCGTAAGGTGGACTCTATGGCATTGAAGCCCCTCCCCTTCCCAACCCCGCCCTCCTCAGGCTCCACCCTCAAAATCTCCAGGTAATTCCTAACATGGTCCTGGCAACCCTAAGTTGCCAAAGTTGGGCTACGCTGAACTAGCCTGACTCAGGCAAAGGCAACTTCATATATTCAGAGGTTCTTAGGAGGATCCCATCAACCCCTAATCCCCCCCATCAGTTCCTTCTCTTTTACTCCCCAGTCCTAATTCCCATCGACCCCCCCCCTCTTCCATTCCTGGCATTCACCACAGCCCTTCCTAAACCGATTTTGCCCCCCAACCCCTGTGTGCGGGCCTCTAATCCCCTCTCAAGGGCAACGCAACGGGATAGGACCGTAATCCACTTTGGCCAGATCTGCTTACATAAAGGGGGGCCCCGCCAGGCCCATCTGTCGGGGCTGAGAATTATCCCCTCAGATCACATCAGGGTCAGTTACCTCGCTCTTTC
>NW_015172026.1:52777-54595 GCF_001447785.1 Gekko japonicus | reverse complement strand
CGGGTGGGGGGGGGCTGAAGGGGGGCACAGCAGAGGGGCAGCTGGTTAGGGCAACGAGAAGAGGGGTGGCAAGCAAAACTGGCAAGTTCCCCACTTCTCTTGGTGTTAAGACCCCCTCATTCTGAAAATAGCGTTGGGAGGTTTGGCATTTTAACACCAAAGACACCTCCAGGAAATGCTCCCCCGCACAGTCTTCCGACAACTATCAGTCTCTAGCCGACAGGTTGGCAACCTCCAGGTGGCACCTGGAGATCTCCTGACAAAGATCGGCTCCCCTGGAGAAAATGGTTGCTTCTGAGGGTGAACTCTGTGGGATTATGCCCTGCTGAGGCCCCTCCCTTTCCCAAAACCTGCCCTCCCCAGGCTCCACCCTGCAAATCTCCGGGTATTTCCCCACCCAGAGGTGGCAGCCCTGCTGCAGCCGCTGTAAGTGCAGTTTTCTTATGGTGCAAAAATAACCAATCAATCCCTGGGAATTTCCAAACCCAGAGTTGGAAACCTTTTGCCATACAGAGCTGAACAATTTCCTGTGGAACTCTCTTGCTGCGGACCTGCAATGGACTGGACTTTGGTTAGGGCACAAAGAGTTATTGTCAAGCCTTATATGGTGACTGGGATGTTTTGGGTCTTCTCCCGATGCGCAGAATTAAGGCGTGGGGCAGCCATGGGGCCGGGGGTGATCGTTCCTGGTGCCGCCTTTCCCTCTTAACATTCCACCGACGAAAACAGAAGTATGCTCCTAACACCCCCAGTTCATACCAAGGATCCCTTCATAAGCACGTCTCTCCTGAATACTGCAAATTGTTCTCCTCTTAATATACGCTGCGTCCACTTGCTCTGCAGTGCTTTGTCCTCCCTGGATTTAAGAGCCAACTAAAGCCATACCAAAACAACACAGACCAAATTCACACGTGCACGCACCCCTTCTGCTGTTGGTGGGTGCATGCAAACAACAAAAGGGGCAGTTCTAAATGCGCTTATGCCCGGTTCTTGACGGCATGACCTCCGGTTGCATTTCAACCATCCTGTGCTTCACAATGCTCGAGTGATTGAGGCTATAATTGTCCAACAATCTGTTATCCGCAGTTCAAAACTGTACCTCAACAGCTGCAGAGTGTGTGGAATGGCATGGCAGGATGTGGGCAGCATGGGCTTGCATTTGCATGCATGCTGGCTACAGACAAGATGCTCTTGGAGATTTAACTTCTAGAGACCCCGGGGAGGGAGCCGAACAGCAGTGATGCTAGCGACTCGCGCTCAAAATTTCAACAAGGCCTCCTCGAAAGGCACAGGCGGGGACCACGATTTGCCAGAGAGATGGATCGGAAAACAGGACTCCCCCTGGCAAAAAGGGGACAGCTGGAATATAGGCACATGGACGCATGCCAACCTCCAGGTGGGGCCTCAATATCTCCTGCTGTTAGGCGATAGAAATCAGTTCCCCTGGAGAAAATGGGCTTTGTACCCTGCTGAGACCAAAACAGCTATAGAGAAGACGGCTCCTGCCCTGACCCACCTCAACCAGAACTCAAGGGCTCATGGATTAGGGCTGGCAACCTCCAGGTTGGGCCTGAAGACCTCCCACTCTTACAACTGATCTCCAAATGACAGAGCTCAGTTCCCCTGGAGAAAACGGCTGCCTCGGAGGATGGACTCCCTGGCATTGTACCCTGCTGAGGTCCCTCCCCACTGCAAAACCCACCCTCCCCAGGCTCCCCCCCCCAAATCTTCAGGTGTTTCCCCCCCAGAGCTGGCAACCCTTCATGATAGGTCCTGCCTATCTTGCTTGGGGCCACCCTGCACGAGGCCTTGCTTCGG
>NW_015172026.1:51023-52587 GCF_001447785.1 Gekko japonicus | reverse complement strand
GCGCGCGCGCCTGGGGCCCGGAGCTCCAGCGCGAACTGGCCGCCTTGGCCGCGCAGCGGGACTCCTGCTGGGGAGCGGAGCGGCTGGGGGCAGCCCGGCCCCGCGCCGGCGACGCCGCTCCCCACCCTCCTCTCTCCAATCTCCAGGCATTTTCGAATCCAGAATTGGCAACTCTACCGGGAACGCTTTGCACACAACCTCTTTCGCGACTCCCTCCAGCACCCGAAATAGCAAGGCGCAGCCGAGGCCCGGGCTGCGTTGCCCCCTTTCCCCCTCCCCCCCGCTCCCCCCCCCGCAGCAGAACTCTAAGGATCAAAGCCCGCGCGTTGAGCGCCCGGCGGTCCCTGGCGGAGCTCGCCAGTTTGTATCTCCTAATAGCCGCGCGGAGGCTGCCGGCAAAAACAGTTAGCGGCGCGGTCTCTAGGCGAGGGCTGCGGGGGCGGGGGGCGGGAAAGGAGGGCAGCGGCGGGTGATGGCGGGGCCCATCTGCGGCACAGTCCGCCTCTAATCAGCCCGCTGACGCTGCATCCTCTTTTCTTAGGCATTAATTAAGTCTCGGAGGCTGCGAGCACCATCCGCCCAGGCTCGGCACAGATCTGGGGCACGATCAATACCGCTCCTCCTAGCCTCAGCCAGCCGAAGCAGAGGTTTCGCTGGAGCAGAAAGGGGGAGCGTGGAGGTTGGCCTACTCTGTGCTAAGCATCCCCACCCCCAATAAGAACATAAGGGACGCCGATGTTGGATCAGGCCAAAGGCCTATCCAATCCAACCCAGTCCAACACTCTGTGTCACACAGTGGCCAGAAATACCAGTGCCATCAGGAGGTCCAGCAGTGGGGCCAGGACATTAGAAGCCCTCCCACTGTTACCCCCCCACCCCAAGCACCAAGAAGACAGAGCATCACTTGCCCCAGAGCCCCTATCTATACCTTGTGGCTAACAGCCACTGATGGACCTCTGCTCCATATGCTTATCTAATTCCCTTTTGAAGCCGTCCATGCTTGTAGCCGCCACCACTTCCTGTGGCAGTGAATTCCATGTGTGAATCACTCTTTGGGTGAAGAAGTACTTCCTTTTATCTGTTCTAACCCAACGGGACCGCTCAGCAATTTCATGGAGTGCCCACGGGTTCTTGTATTGTGAGAAAGGGAGAAAAGTACCTCTTTCTTTACCTGCTCTTTCCCATGCATAATCTTATAAACCTCGATCATGTCACCCCTCAGTCGTCGTTTCTCCAAGCTAAAGAGCCCTAAGCGCTTTAACCTTTCCTCATAGGGAAAGTGTTCCAACCCTTTTATCATTCGAGTTGCCCTTTTCTGCACTTTTTCCAAAGCTATAATATCCCTTTTAAGATGTGACCAGAACTGCACACAGTATTCCAAATGAGGTTGCACCATTGATTTATTTCATTCGAGTTGCCCTTGTCTGCACTTTTTCCAAAGCTATAATATCCTTTTTAAGATGTGGTGACCAGAACTGCACACAGTATTCCAAATGAGGTTGCACCATTGATTTATATAGGGGCATTATAATACTGGGTGATCTGTTTTCAATACCCTTTCTAA
>NW_015172026.1:50497-50632 GCF_001447785.1 Gekko japonicus | reverse complement strand
TTTTGAGCTTACTTAGGAGCCTTTGATGAGGAACTTTATCAAAAGCTTTCTGGAAGTCAAGGTAAACAATATCTATTGGGTCCCCCTTGTCCACATGTTTGTTCACCCCCTCAAAGAACACTAACAGGTTAGTGA
>NW_015172026.1:44159-48731 GCF_001447785.1 Gekko japonicus | reverse complement strand
TGACCCTACATCCCCCTCAAACAACCCAATATCCCTTGTATTACATCCAGTATTATAATATATTATTCTGCAAAAGAAATACACTAAAATACAGAGGATTTATAATGGATGCATAGACACCACCTTATACTGGAAACCTACTGACCAACAGACATACCTACGTGCCTCCAGCTACCAACCTAAACATGCCAAACGATCCATTGTATACAGCCAGGCTCTACGCTACAGCCGCATCCACTCCAATCCTACAGACAGAGATTCACACCTAAGGGATCTACAACACACCTTTTTGGAACTAGAATATCCACCAGATGAAGTCAAGAAACAGATTAACAAAGCCAGAATGATACCCAGAGAAAACCTGTTAGAAGACAGGCCCAAAAGAGACAATAACAGAACACCATTGTAGGGATCTACAACACACCTTTTTGGAACTAAAGTATCCACCTGATGAAGTCAGGAGGCAGATTAACAAAGTCAGAATGATACCCAGAGAAAACCTGTTAGAAGACAGGCCCAAAAGAGACAATAACAGAACACCATTGGTGGTCACATACAGCTCTCAGCTCAAAACAGTACAACGCATCATCAACAACTTACAACCTCTACTGGATAAAGACAGTTCTCTTTCACAAGTATTGGGGGGAACCTTTTCTTGTGCACAGACAGCCCCCCCAATCTCAAACAACTCCTCACCCACGATAATGCAGCATCTCATTTGAACATAGACACTTGAACCAGAGCTTGCATTAAACCCAGATGCCAATTTTGCTGCCACAACACAATCACTGGACCTTTCTTGTACCTTAGTTTAAAAAGCAAATTATGGACTGCTCTTTTGTCTCTCATGTACCAGTGTTTCTCTCATAAACATTTTTTCCTGGCAGGGGTAGAGCATGTTTCCATGATCAGAATTTCTTTGAATAAACAAGGGCCCTGGTCACATGGGAGGTTTTGGGCCGGAAGAGGGACGGATCGGGGGCGCAGCAAATGGGTGCAATCTCACCACAACGTCTGGGAATCAGCACACACCCGTCCCCGATCCGTCCTTTTAGGCCTAAAATGCGCACTAAAAATAAACCTAGTAAAAGGTAGAACCAACCTGACACACCGCATCAAGTGCAGCCGTCGGATCGCAGGCGCGCCCGTCTGCAGGAGCAATTGAGGCTCCCAGCCGAACTGCGCATGCGCACACATGCGCAGCCGGCTGCCTCGCGCTCCCGTCTGTGGCTTTCCCCCCGGCATCTGATCGTGCCGGGGAGCAACTGCGCGGTGGCTCAGGGGATCTGTGTGATCCCGCCGCCGCGTGTCTCTTTTGGTGTGGCTTTCAAATTGCCCGCAGTAATTTTCCCCCATGTGGCAGGGGCTGGAGTTGTTTTCTGTTGCCCCAGAAGGTCGGATCAGAACCAATGGGTTGAAATTAAATCAGAAGAGTTTTTGGCTAAACATTAGGAAGAACTTCCTAACAGTTAGAGCAGTTCCTCAGTGGAACAGGCTTCCTCGGGAGGTGGTGGGCTCTCCTTCTTTGGAGGTTTTAAAACAGAGGCTAGATGGCCATCTGACAGCAATGCTGATTCTGTGAACTTAGGCAGATAATGAGAAGGAGGGCAGGAAGGGTTGCATCAGTGCTTAGTTCTCGTGGCCCTTTCTTACGTGCCTAGAGAAATGCTGATCGTCACTTTGGGGTCAGGAAGCAATTTTTTCTCCAGGCCAGTTTGGCTGGAGATCCTGGTGTTTTTTTGACATCTTTTGGACGTGGAACAGCAGTCACTGGGTGTGTGTGGGGGGGAGGTAATTGTGAATTTCCTGCATTGTGCAGGGGGTTGGACTAGATGACCCTGCAGTTCCCTTCCAACTCTTATGTTTCTAACTCCCAGATCCTAGCCTGAAACTCTAACTACTACACAACACTGGCTTTTCCGAGATGGTTGCTACTGAACAGTAGCAAGCAGCCAGGCCTGGGTGAGTCATGCAAGTTGGCTGGCAGCGAGTCACTTGATAGTTGCTGTTAGGCCTGGCCCCACTGTGTCCTCCTTCAAATGCCAAAAAGAGCCCTGGAAAAGGGCCTTGCCTCCTCCCCCACATTTTACTGACACATCTAAGGCTTGAAGGCTGGCAATACTGTTGTGGTTGCCTAGTAATGACCACTGATGATACTGCCAGGGGGGAGGAAGAAGGGAAAGCTGGAGCAGATAAAGGTAGCTGGTGGGGTGGGAAGGAGAGAAGGAAGCAGGAAAGGGGGGGGAGACTATGGGGGTTATTCAGGAAAAGGAAAGAAGAATAGTGGGGGAGGGAAAACGAGATGCCCCCACTCACTTTTTAATTGGCTAGTTGTGCGTGCTCCAGTATAGGAAAAAAGTTGACACTCACATGGCCCCACAGGATTATTTTAAAAGGAAAAAGAAGATTGTTGTTGTTGTTGTTCAGTCGCACAGTCGAGTCCGACTCTTCGCGACCCCATGGACGAGCTCTCTCCAGGCCTTCCGGTCTTCTGCCGTCCTCTGAAGTTGGCTCAACTAATGATGTCTTTTGTTGCCAAGAGGTAGAAAAATCCAGCTTTCGAAAACATAGAATCAAAGTTCAAATTTCAAGTAATTATTTTTTTTACTTAAACGAGTGAACACTCTAAATCCCTACCAAACAAAGCCAATTTTGAAACTGAACATTTGAAATTTAGATTTTGTTTTGCTTCAAAATTGTCGTGAGTCACACTTATGGTGCCGTGAGAAATAGATACTGAGCTCGGTGGTGGTGGGGGGCACCCAAGAATTCCTGAAAGCAGAGGAGAATGTTTCAAGGCTCCCCCTGCTGGATGGAGGACTTTGAGACAAGAGGAGCAGAGCCACAAAGGAGACGTATGAATTATACAAGCCTCAGGTTACATAACAGAGCTAAATAATAGATAATAAATAATCGTTAATAAATAATGGATCTGGATGAGGCTTACGTAATGCTTAGCATTGCTCAAGGAGAAGGAAAAGAGCGTGCAAGCTAGGATGTGAGACGGGGAGGGGAGATAACAAGCATGAGCACCTTTTGCGCGCATTTATGCTCAAAGCAGTCCTGCAGAGGGGCAGCTGTGTTTAGCCTGGTGGTGGAAAGTGCCGTCAAATTGCAGCCGGCTTATGGTAACCCTGGATGGTTTTCAAGGCAAGAGACAAACAGAGGTAGTTTGCCATTGCCTGCCTCTGGGGTAGCAACCCTGGACTCTCTTGGTGGTCTCCTGTCCAATGAGTAACCAGAGCCAACCCTGCTTAGCTTCTGATATCTGATGAGACTGGGCAAAGCCTGGGCCGTCTGGGTCAGAGCATGTTAGTCTGCTACAGGGGGGAAAACACACACACAAACCCGAAGGCAGTCCCATGCAGAGTTACACCAGTTAAACTCAGTGAAGTCGATGTAGAGCTGCCAACCTCCAGATAGGACCCGCAGATCTGCTGGAATTACGACTGATCTCTGGATGCCAGAGATCAGTTCCCCAGGAGGAAATGGCTGCTTTGGAGGATGGACTCTATGGCAGGGGTGTCGAACTCATTCGTTATGAGGGCTGGATCTGACATAAATGAGACCTTGTTGGGCCAGGCCATGTGTGTCATAAAATGTAATGCCTGGTAGTGGAGATATAAACTTTATAAAGGACACAAACACAAAGGTTGTTTTTTTTAATTTAAAATAAAATCATGCTTAAAACCAGGGGTCATTTTGTAGAAAAAGAGGTGCAGGAGCTCATTAGCATAACGTGTTAGCATAACTTATTTGCATATGCCACACCCCCTGACATCACCGGAAGTGTGTCAGAAGGCAACACCCACTGCTCAGGCTCCACTGGTCTGTTTTGGATTGCTAACTATTGGGGGAGGCGTGCAGATCTGTCCTCGCAGAGGAGGGAGAGCTTGTACCTGAATAAAACTTGGTCTTAAAGGTGCCACTGGACTGTCTTGGATTGCTAACTGAGGGCTGCTGGGAGCAGGGGGCAGAACTTGTTGCATGTGCCCGCCCCCTGGGCTCCTTACTGACGGAGCTCCGCTCCTGTGCGCTCCCGCAAGAAATGACCCCTGCATAAAACATTAGCACTCTTGCAATATGTTGTTTATTTAACAGTGTGTGATAACTGACACCTCTTGCTCTGAATTATTGCATCAAAATGTCTGTGCCGTTGCAATCTTGAGTATGCTGTTCAGGTGTGTATCTGTAAGCTGCAAACCTACGATGATGCAGCAGCAAAAGGACTGGAAGAAGAAGCAGAAGACAGCCAGTTCCACTGTGGGCCTGATAGAAGCCCTCCGTGGGCCTATTCCGGCCCCCGAGCCGCATGTTTGACGCCCCTGCTCTATGGCATTATACCCTGCGGAGGTCCCTCCCCTCTGCAAACCCCAGCTTTAAATTCCCCAGGATCCACCCCCAAATCTTCATGAATTTCCCTACCTGGAACCAGTGTTCCCTCTAAGCTGAGTTAGTGTGAGCTAGCTCACAGTTTTTTAGCCCCTGGCTCACACATTTCTGTCTTGGCTCAGGAAAGATGGCTCCAGAACAAACTAATTTATGCAGTAGCCAAATCTCTCACTCACAGGG
>NW_015172026.1:10115-43798 GCF_001447785.1 Gekko japonicus | reverse complement strand
CTCACTCACAACTTTAATGCCAGTAGCTCACAAAGTAGAATTTTTGCTCACACGACTCCACAGCTTAGAGCGAGCTTTGCCTGGAACCCAGTGGGAGGTTTCAGAGCTGGAGAAAGTGCTGACGAGGGCAACCAAGATGACTAAGGGGCTGGAGCACCATTCCTAGGAGGAAAGGCGGAAGAGTCTGGGACTTTTCAGTTTACAGAAAAGATGGCTAAGGGCGGACATGAGAGAGGTTTATAAATTTACACACAGGGTCAAAAGAAGTTTTTTTTCTCCCTATCCCATAATTATCCCGTAAGACACAGGGGGACCCAATGAAGTTGATGGGCAACAGGTTCAGGACTGGCAAAAGGAGGCCCTTCTTTTCTCAATGAGTAATTATGTTGTTGAATCCACTGCCACTGGATGTGGTAATGGCCGTGAGCATACATGGCTTTAAATGGGGATTAAATAGATCGATAAGCAGCCCTAATAGCCCAGACTAGACTGATCTTGCCGAAATTCGGAAGCTAAGCAGGGTTGACCACAATCATGGGATGGGAGACGAACAAGGAAGAAGAAGAGTTGGTGTCTATACCCTGCTTTTCTCTACCTTCTCTACCTTAAGGAGTCTCAAAGTAGCTTACAATCGCCTTTCCCTTCCTCTCCTCACAACAAGCACTTTGTGAGGCTGGTGGGGCTGAAAGAGTTCTGAGATACAGTGACTGGCCCAAGGTCACCCAGCAGGCTTCAGGTGGCGGAGGAGTGGGGAATCAAACTCGACTCCCCGATCAGAGCCCACCACTTTTAACCACTACACCACACTGGCTCTGAATAGTGGGGCTGCTATGCAGAAGGAAGCAGTGGCAAACCACTTCTGCTCATCTCTTGCCCTGAAAACCCCAGGGGGAGAACTTCACAGGACCACCATGTGCCGCCTGCATCTCAAAGGGACAGTTTACCAACATAACGGAGGAGAGGTCCATCAGTGGCTCCAAGCCATAGTGACGAAAGGGCACTTCCATATTCAGAGGCAGTAAACCTCTGAATACCAGAGCTAGGGGGGCCCATCAGGAGAAGGCCTTGGCCTGTGCTCACTGTTGCTTGTTCCTCCAGGGCGGATGGTTGGGTCCTTGGGTTGCCACTTTCCCCTTGGCCACTGGTGGGGGATGGGAGGTAGGGTTGCCAGATCCAGGCTGGGAAACTCCTGGAGATTTGGGGATGGAGGCTGGGGAGGACAGGGATCCTAAGTGGGGTGCAATGCCACCGAGTCCACCCTCCAAAACATCCACTTTCTCCAGGGGAACTGATCTCTGGAGTCTGGAGATGAGCTGTAATTTCAGGGGTCCCACCTAGAAGCTGGAACTGGGGCCCCTGGGAAACAGGATGCTGGAACAGATGGACCATTGGTTTGATCCAGCAGAGCTCTTCTGATGTCCCAACAGTAGAATTGATCAACTCTGTAGAGAATTAGCAATTCATTCATAGAATCATGAAAGCCTATGCCAATATAAATCCACGGTAAGATACCACAAGCCTCCTTTATCCTTTTTTAATGCAAGATGGTCATGGCTTTGAGGTATATGCAGAGTGTCTTTTTAATCACGCTGGCCTTTAGTGGTCAGATGCATAAGGTAGGATAAAGAAAGGTTTGCAGTACCTTCCCTAGGAGCAGGGCTATTTTTGGGCAGGAACGCACAGGAACGGAGTTCCGGCTGGCTCCCAAGTTGGCCACGCCCAGCAGGAACTCATTAGCATAATAGGCCACACCCAACAGCAGAAACTCATTAGGATTGGCTACATTAGGGGTGTGTGGCCTAACGTGCAAAGGAGTTCCTGCTACAAAAAAGCCCTGGGTTTTGACAACAAACAAGGTAAGCAGAATAACAAGCAAAAGGTGGGTGTGGCTGGATAACCACACTTCTGGTAACATGGGGATGCGGCCTAATGTGCTAATGAGATGTGCTGTCAGGGGTGTGGCCCAATATGCTAATGAGTTCCTGCTGCTGGGTGTGGCCTATTATGCTAATGAGTTCCTGCTGGGCTTTTTCTACAAAAAGAACCCTGCCTAGGAGGAAAAGTTGAAAGAGTTCAGAGGGTTCTAGGTTAGGGAGGGAGAAAAGACTACCAAAAGGAGATATGATAGAGGTTTCTAAAGTGGTGTGTTGTATGGAGAAAGTGGTCAAAATAACTTTTTTTCGGTCGTCCAATTAAGTTGATGGGCAGTAGATCTGGGAGGAACAAAAGGAAGTACTTCATCACATGACTCCTAATTAACTTACGGAACTCACTTCCACAAGATGTGGTGATGGCTGCTAGCCCAGACAGCTTTAAAAGCAAACTAGACACATTCACAGAAGACGTCTATTAACAGCTATCGGTCGTGACAGCTAAATTAAACCTTTTGTATGTCAGGAGCAGGACACCTCTGAACCACCGTAGCTAGGAGGCAGCTGCAGGCAAATCTGTGTCCTTCGGACTTTCCCAGAAGCGCCAGGTCGGCCACAGTGGGGAACAGGCTGATGGACAGATTCTGCAAGGCTCTCTTAGAGTAGCATAACTGGGTTGTGTTTGAGCAAACATATTTTCCCCGATGAAAATAAACAGAAAGATCAGAGAGCTCTTGTTCGAAATAAAAGTACCACTTTCAAAAATTATAACCAAAAAAAAATAAAATAAAGATTATGACAAGCTATCCTTTCGAAAGCGGAAAGTGCCTGCTTCAGTTCGGGATTTCAAGCACTGATTGCTGGGTAAGGAATAAAAGCTCACTCTCTAACCGCTCAGAAGTTCAGGGCATTGAAATTCAGCGCGGACCACGAAAGCAGCAAGATCCACTTCCCAACCGGTGGCATTGTTTGGACGAGCTGGGATGGGTCTAACTGCTGGGGAAAGCGCCCGTATTAGGCGTATGAATTCAGGACACATCGGCAGGTGAGAAAAATGCTTACTTGTACCTATTACACTGGCGCGCTCGGAGGGAGCCGCTGACACAGATCTGGGGACGCAGCAGGCTGTGGTGTAAATGGGGCTTCCTGATCTTTCCTTACACCTGACTATGCTGATCTGGGGTGGGAAGGAAGTTTGAGTCATCATAGAAACACAGGCTGATTCCTTCTTGAGCTGGCTTTGCATTCGCACTTCCACGGGGGCCCTCGAAGAATCAATTTCCAAGTGCAAATAGACCACATACTGCAACACAAATGGGAGCTGGTGTGTCAGGGACGAACCTGGGGGCAGCTGGAATGGTGTGTGTATGTGTGTGCTTGTGCGTAAAAAAGGCAGGTACACTATTTGAAGACACAGCAAGAATTGTTTTAACTTATTCCCCTGGCCAGCCCACGGTGTTTTGGTGCTCGAGCGGAAGAATCCAAACAGTGCTCCTCTCCCAATCAACAGGCGGAATGATCAACCATGAAACAGTCCAGAGAACGCTTGAAATGAACTAAAGTCTTTAGGGAAGTGCTTGAGATCTGAGAGTTATTAGAACAAGATGGACGTCAAGACTCATGGGTGTACACCTGTATTTCGTTTCATGCACTGTTGCCTCTGGGCAAACAGGTTTATAAGGTTTTTGGGGAAACAGTGCCAAAACCTACAAAACCTATTTGATCAGCAATAGAACTGGGATGAGCATTCAACGTCAAGCCCCTCTTTCAAATTGCCTTATATTTGGGGGTGGGGGAGGAGGGGTGACAACCTTTGTCTTCAGCCAAAGTGTCCTCTGAATCTTTTCTCAACTTGCTAAGATCCGCATCAATGGGACCTGAAGCCATATGCAAGACCGCAGTCGAAAATTTTGCAACCTTTGCCTTTGCTAATTGAGGAGATTTAGGCTGATAAGCCTTTCTTGCTGCGTCAAAAATGTAAAAAGCTGAGCTTTTCCAATTACGAGGTTTTTTAAAAAAAGCTTACTTTGTCTCTCCTGCAAAGCCCTGCACCCTCTCTGCTTATAATTTCTGTGGCACCGGTGCCCTCTGTTCCAGTGCTAGTTAAACCCAGTCTAGTTAGGGGCTTGTTATCCCAGCCACAGTTTAATTAAAGCTTGTTTATCCACAACCTCTGATCGGGCCTTTGGGATGCAGAACAGCAAAGCCGCAAAGCCCAGGGGAAGGGGATGAGCTACAAAACAAGTCTGCGTCCAGCCTCTTGATAAGAATCTTTTGCTTTTAGGCTCAGAAATCTTTACCTGTCTCTCTCTCTATATATATATACACACACTATGTACACACATAGACGCATCCCTATTTACTAAGGTTGGTCTCTATTTTCTGGTCTATGTCCCTAGTAACTACTTGTTGCCTTTTGGGAATGCATTTATTTATTTATTTATTTTAAATGAGTTCGACACCCCTGCTCTAGAAATTCTTAGTCTACTCCAAAGCAGAGTTACACTCTTCTACGTTCACCAGAGTCAATGGTCTTAGAAGAATGTGATTCTGCTTAGGATTACACCGTAAACCTTTGAAAGCACGTGTGTTGTGTGGATGCATCTCATCTCTAATGCACATGCTCAGCTGCTCCAGTGCATGAACACTAAAGTGCCATCTTGCCATTTCATATCTTGCAGCTGCTGAAGTATATTTTTTAACAATGATATACTGTGGGAGAATAATATTTTTCTAGTATATAACCAAAAGAACTAGTGCCCTAGTGAGCACTGGGAAGTGACATCATTGCATCAGTGCAGCTTTCAAGGATTCACCTAAAACTGGTTAAACCTAGAGCGCCGCACTGCTTCTCACTGACCTTTCCTCCTGTTTATGCAGGCAGATCAAGGTGGGTAGCTGTGTTAGTCTGTCTGTAGCAGAAGAAAAGAGCAAGAGCCCAGGGGCACCTTAAAGACTAGCAAAATTTGTGGCTCTGGTGGCTCAGTGGTTAAGATGCTGAACTGCAGACCGGAAGGTCGGTAGTTCAGCAGTTCGAGACCCGAGTGCCACATAATGGAATGAGCTCCCATCTCTGGTCCCAGCTCCTGCCAACCTAGCAGTTCAAAAGCAAGAAACTGCAAGTAGATAAATAGGTACCGCTTCGGTGGGAAGGTAACAGCGTTCTGTGTGCCTCGGTGTCTAGTCATGCCGGCCACATGACCACGGAAACGTCTTTGGACAGCGTTGGCTCTTCGGCTTTGAAACGGAGATGAGCACCGCAACCCTAGAGTCGGACTCGACTGGCTTTCGAGCAAGGGAACCTTTACCTTTACTATTCTATCAAATAGCCCAAAAGCGTGAATGAGCACCGCACCCTAGAGTCGGATTCGACTGGCTTTCGAGCAAGGAAAACCTTTACCTTTAGGAGTTTTTGTGAGTCACTGCTCACTTCTTCAGATACAGCGAGCAGTGACTCTCAAAAGCTCATATCCTGTCACAAATGTTGCTCGATTCAGGTGGGTAGCTGTGTTGGTCTGAAGCAGCAAAACAAAGTTTGAGTCCAGTGGCACCTTTAAGACCAATTTTTTTTTAATTCTGGGTATCAGCTTTGGCGTGCATGTGTGTATCATGTATCTGAAGAAGCGCGCATGCACACGAAAGCTGATACCCAGAATTAAACGTTGTTGGTCTTAAAGATGCCACTGGACTCGCACTCTGTTTTACAAATTTTGTTAGTCTTTAAGGTTCTGCTGGACTCTTGCTCTTTCTTCTTGTCCATGTGTTTTGTTTTGTTTTGTTTATAATATATTTATACGTGCTCTTAGACTTGCTTTAATGCTTTTATCGTCTGCTGCCGTGAGGACCCTAAAAGGGGAGGAAGCCACCTTAAAACAGGTCTAAATAAATACAATACATTTATTTACCCCCTCTCCCTCAGAACCCAGGACATAAATTCAAAACGGCAGTCAACACTCCAGCCAAGCTGCCGAGGGGGACAACAAGACTGTTTGAAACCAGCTGAAGATTGGAGGAGGACATTGCCTCTGTGTGTGTGTGTGTGTGCACGCACTGGCAGCCAGGATGATGCAAAGCTACCTGAGTGACAAACAATGGGATGAAACGGCAGGTTAGAATAATGGCTGAAGTCATAACAAGCGCCACCCCCTTGTGTTCCACGCCCGGCAGGCTCTTTGGCACAAACTGTATTTTGCGTTGTTTCCAGAATAAAACTCTAGCGGCACCTTGAACGGTACCAAGATTTCATTCTGGTTTTAGTCTGGCGTAAACATTTGTGGACTAGAGGCCGCTTTGTCTCCAGCCTGTGCAGGGGCTTCTTGCTAGGCAGATGTTTATATATGAGGTCATGAAAATAAAATAAACAGCAGGGTCAAGGGGCCGTGAAATGCAAGAAGCGCAGGAGGAGATGTAATTGCTTGAAATGCAAACAGGCACAGGGTTGCAAATTATCTTCTAACAGTCTCAGCTAACACAACAACACTGATGCCCTTTTGCACATTTAAGGGTCCTTTGGGGTTTGCCTGGTCTCAGTGAACTCCTAAAGCTCTTTAACACTGAGCCCATCCCAGTTCTGGCCTCTCCAGCTGGCAGCAGTTTTCAGGCATCTCAGAATGTGTTCTTTCCCTCTGCTCTTTTTCACATGAAGCGATGGCAGGGATCCTCCTCTACCCAGTCACATATTGGGTGCGTTCAGACGGGGCATTTGCAACGGTATAGGTGCCGGTTGGAATCAGTGTACTTACCGGCGTTCACACGGCGAACATCTGCCTTCCGTCCCTAACCGTTGCAAAGAGCTTTACACCGTTGTATTCTGCCACTAGGTCCCCAAGTGGTGGTGTCCTGAGTGCAACGGTTGTAATTGCTTTACCCCTGTCTGATCGCTCTCCAACATTGTAGAGCCACTTCTGTTCGGAAGCCCGAGGCTTCCGATTTTCACCCACCATTTTTTTGGGTTAGGTCGGCGATATGCACTTGGGCGAAGCTTCGCCCCGGCGTTTGTTTAAAAAAATAAAATAAAAGTTCCTTAGTTTAAGGTTTTGGAGGACTCCGAGACCTCAGGGAGGCCAGTTTGGTCTTTAAACTTTAAAGGTTGCCTTTAAACTTTAAATGTAAGACGGGGTGTTTTGCGCATGCGTGAAGATCGCCATTCTGTGGATGGCTGCCTATGCGCATGCTCAAACTCAGTTAAAAAAAAAACCGCTGACACCCGCTGCATGTGAACGGGCATACAGCGATGGGCTCCGCAGACAGGAGGTAAGTGTGATCGCGTTTCAGCCGGCATAAACTGCACCGGTGCCAACCGGTACAGTTTATGCAGGCTGAAATGCCCCATCTGAACGAACCCTATATAGTGTCATACAAAGAGATACCATCAACTCCTTCTAGCCCAGCACTATCTATTGGGAATATGGTTGCCAGGCCAAACCTTGGGGGGGAGAGAAGAAGAGGAGGTGGTTGGATTTATACCCTGCCCTTCACTTGGAGTCTCAGAGCGGCTTACAAACTCCTTTCCCTCCCCCTCCCCCCAACAGACACAACAGTCACCCTGTGAGGTAGGTGGGGCTGAGAGAGTTCTCTTGAGGACTGCCCTTGGTAGAACAGCTCTGAAAGAACTTACCTGACCTACCTCACAGGGTGTCTGTTGTGTCTGTTGTGGGGAGGGGAAGGGAAAGGAGTTTGTAAGCCGCTCTGAGACTCCAAGTGAAGGGCAGGGTATAAATCCAATCTCTTCTTCTCTTCTTCTTCTTCTTCTTCAAATCTGGTTCTCCCAGATTAGAGTCCGTGCTCCTAACCACTACACCAAACTGGGTTGGGGATGGGGACATGGGGGGCACCACATTGGCTGCATTTGTATGTCACTTCTGAGGAAAACCCTGAAGAGACGTAGCGTAGCTCTAGGAACTGCCAGAAATTTTGGGCAATTCCTAGAGCTACCCTCCACCACTTCTGTTTTCCCTGGAAATGACATAGTCACAAATTCTCTCAGAGCTGTTCTCTCAAGGGCAGGCCTCGAAAGAGCTCTCTCAGCCCCACCTACCTCACAGGGTGTCTGTTGTGGGGGAGGGGGAGGGAAAGGAGATTGTAAGCCGCTCTGAGACGCCTTCAGGCAGTGAAGGGTGGGGTATAAATCCAATCTCTTCTTCTCTTCTTCTTCTACCTGTGACTCTGGAGTGCTGCTGCCAGTCAGAACACAGGATACTGAGCTAGACAGGCCATTGGTTGGGAGCTGCTACAAGGCGGCTTCCCCAGCCCTGCCGCGGGAGATGCCAGGGCTTGTACGTCTTGCCCCTGAGCTATGGCCCCTCCCCAGTGTTGACAGACCAATGCGTCCCTACCCACACCCTGCTCCTGCCCCCTCCCAATCTCTGTCATAAAGGAATTTTAAACCGCGCCTGTATTCCAGAAGCCTCCGTCGGGAGCGATTTTAATAAAAACCATTTTAGCAATCTGTTCCGGAGATATTTAGGGTCCTTGTAATATTTATGAAGGGAAGATTAAATATTGAAATTTATGCCAATAATAAAAAAAAGTTTTAAACAAATGGAGACGGGAGGCGGGGAGGCGGGGTGTGAAGACGCGCACGTCAGTTTATGCTAAACAAGCACACCATGCTTGGTTGTTAATAATTTATACAGCAAAAAAAAAACATTAATAGCTAGAGGAAGCCTCAAATGGCAGGAAGGGGAGTGCAATTAGCAACCCATGGACAGATCTTTTTGATGTCAGCCCTGGTAAATCAGCCTAAACCCACCAGATAATAAACCTTGAGGGCATGGGCTTATTTCCTGTACAGGTTGTGGCCCCCTCAGGGGACAAGCATTGCCCCACAGCAGGCCTGAGACTGGCATGGTGCATGTGACACCGGCCTATACCCACATTTCTCTCTTTCCTGCCACTGCTTTCCTGGGTCACTATCTGTGGTAGGGTTACCAGCAGGGCCGGCTCACTCACTAGGCGTTCGCCTAGAGCGGGCCGGCCCTTAGTGGTGCCAAACTGTACTCGCCTCCCTGCCAAAAGCCCCCCGCCAAACTGCACTGCCCCCCACCAAAAGACCCCCCGCCAAAAGAACTGCATCGCCCGGCCCTCAGCCGCCACCGCCTGTGCGGTGCTGCTCGTTAGGCTGTGGGGTGCAGGCGACACAAAGACGACAGGAGACAAGCTTGCAGGAACTGTCAGGAACTGACTGAAACCTCTCGGCTTCAAGCTTTTATTTTATACACATTTTCCCCCCCTTCAAGCATTAGAGCATCCTTAAGGAATGTGTGTGTGTGTGTGTGTTCTTGTTCTCTCAGGCAAGCTCTCTGTTATCTGCCTTTCTCAAGGTTACTAACTGCGTAGTGAGCAGTAAACAGATTCCATCTCGGCCTCTCATGACGTATAAGGATTCCAGTTCCCATTTTCCAGCCAGGAGATTCCTGCACTGCCCTACACGCCTGAAAGCATGGGGGCTTTTGGCGGGGGGACGGTGCAGTTCTCCCCTGGCCCGGCCCGGCTGTCTTCATCGCGGCTTACAATCTCCTGTCCCCTCCCCTCCCCACAACAGACACCCTGTGAGGTAGGTGGGGCTGAGAGAGCTCTGACAGAAACTGTCCTTGAGAGAACAGCTCTGAGAGAACTTGTGACTGACCCAAGGTCACACCAGCAGCTGCATGTGGAGGAGTGTGGAATCTAACCCGGTTCTCCTAGATTATAGTCCGTGCTCCTAACCACTATACCAAACTGGCTCTCCGTGTGTGCCCAGAAGTGGACATCAGGGATATTCTGGCATTTGGACAAAACTCGCCACTGACACGCTGATGTCACTCCTGGTGCACATATGAAGTGACAGCGATGTATCACCTGCAATTTCAGCATATTGCTGGTGAGGCCCCCTACCCCTGCCAGCGAGACAAGGTGACAGGGGCCTCTGGGGCCATCTTTGGTGCCTGCTGGGTCATAGGCCTTGATAGATGCCTGGCCTTGCTGACACCAGACTAGGGTTGCCAGATTTCCCCTGCCCCCCACCCGTTGCCAGTGGGGATCGGGCAACCCTAGTCTGGCATTAGCAAGGTCAGGCACCTATCAAGGCCCACAGCCTCGCAGCAACCAAAGATAGTTACCCCTTCTTCCACGTCCCCATGGGAGAAGAACCTAAGAACATAAGAGAAGCCAATGTTGGATCAGGCCAATGGCCCATCCGGTCCAACACTCTGTGTCAAACAGTGGCCAAAACCCAGGTGCCATCAGGAGGTCCAGCAGCAGGGCCAGAAAGGACATGTGTTCTACTCCCTCCCCAGTTCTCACATTGGGAAATGAGAGAGGTCGCAAGGTCACAGGTTTCCTGGCACCTTGCACTTCAGAGAGGGGGTGTAGTGGAGTGAGGGATCACATCAGAAGGAGGAGGGGCAAATTAAGAACGGATAAAAGGAAGTACTTCTTCACCCAAAGAGTGATTAACACTTGGAATTCACTGCCACAGGAAGTGGTGACGGCTACAAGCATGGACGGCTTCAAAAGGGAATTAGATAAGCATATGGAGCAGAGGTCCATCAGTGGCTATTAGCCACAAGGTATAGATAGGGACTCTGGGGCAAGTGATGCTCTGTCATCTTGGTGCTTGGGGGGGGGGGTCAACAGTGGGAGGGCTTCTAGTGTCCCAGCCCCACTTGTGCACCTCCTGATGGCACTGGTATTTCTGGCCACTGTGTGACACAGAGTGTTGGACTGGATGGGCCTTTGGCCTGATCCAACATCGACTTCTCTTATGTTCTTATGATCTTAAGCAAAGGAGGATGGGGTGGCGGCGGTAGAGCAGTCAGTGGAGAACGTACTGGAGGACGAGGCTCTCCAAAAGCTGGAGGGAGCCCTCCTTGCTGCCCTGGCTCTTCCCCTTCTGGACCTCAGATCGAAGAAGGAAGGGGGTTTGATCATCCTTGCCCTCCTGCTCTTGCTGTCTCAGGGAACGCTGCCAACAACAGCCTAGTCTTGCCTCTGGGCATTTTCTCCTCTCTGTTCCTGGGCAGCCTTAAATAGGCCGATGCTGGTGAGATTTCTCAGGGAAATCATGTGAGATATTTGGGCAATGGCCTCCCTGCCAGGCTCTTTCAGGGAAACTTTCAGAGAGATCTCTGGGTACCCTCCTTTTTGCCAGTGTCTCAGTTATTGCTTTGGCACAGCCACTGCCAAGTGAGTCCTCCTGACTGAGGTTGCCAGCTCTGGGTTGGGAATGTTATGTACGTGGACCGCCACCAGGGGTCCGCGGCACATGCAGGAGCTTGGCTCCTGGAACAAAGGAAACTTTGGATCCTGGTTCCCCCAGCCCCAACCAATAGCGACTTTGGCGGGACATTCAAACCCTCCAATGGGAATAAGGTGGATATGTATATAGTTGGTGGATATGTATATAGTTGGCCCTGTCGGGCCGTTAGAGTTAGTCTTAGTCTTGTGTTAAGTACAATAAACGTGTGCAACCGCATGTCGTCGTCCGAGTCCTCCATGCGGCGCACCCAGTAGTTTTAAGGGAAATTCCTGGAGATTGAGGAGTGAAACCTGGGGAGTGTGGGGTTTGGGGAGGGAAGGGACTTTAGTGTGTTTTAACGCTGTAGGGCCTGCATAGATTCCTCCCACCAAAGCAGCCGTTTTCTACAGAGGATCTCTGTGGTCTGGAGACCAGTTGTAATTCTGGGGAAAATCCAGGCCATGCCAGGAGGTTGGCAACCTGTTGGAATATTAGCAAGTGGACAGAATCCTCCCTCTCCTTGGGCCTTGGCTCGCAGCTTCCCCTCTCTCCGTGCATACATGCACTGGAAGCTAAGCTCCTTCCCTCCAATCTGCAGACAGACTCAGAAGAGAAGTCTCCAGCTTGTAAATCTGGGAGTTTAAACGGACTGCTTCCAATGAAAGCCAACTTGAAAGAAAAGAAAAATAGCCTCCTGTCTCTCTGCCCTATTCGGATCAAACAAAAATAAACACACAGGCTTTGCTGGTATACTGCGCAGCAGCGGAACTCTGGAGGCAACTATACTTAGAAGTGTCCTGTGGGAGGTGTCGCTCACAACAGGTGCCAAGGTTTCAGAACAGTCGATCCCAGGTTTCTGTGAAAACCCTTCGGCCGCCAGGCATGCTTTGTATTTGTCCACACAACCCAACACTCCTCTCCTGTGGCTTGGATCCTTGCTGTGGCAACTGAAGAGGTTTCCTCCTTCCGCTTCATCATTACCCACAAGGTATAGATAGGAATCCTACCAACCTAGCAGTTCGAAAGCAAGAAATTGCAAGTAGATAAATAGGTACCACTTCAGTGGGAAGGTAACAGCGTTCCATGCACCTTGGTGTAGTCATGCCGGCCAGATGACCATGGAAACGTCTTCGGACAGCGCTGGCTCTTCGGCTTTGAAATGGAGATGAGCACCACAACCCTAGAGTCGGATTCGACTGGCTTTCGAGCAAGAGAACCTTTATCTTTACCTTTTTATAGATAGGAACTCTCAGTCTGGGGCAAGTGATGCTCTGTATTCTTGGTGCTTGAGGGCAACAGTGGGAGGGCTTCTAGTGTCCTGGCCCCACTGGTGGACCTCCTGATGGCACCTGGTATTTTTGGCCACTGTGTGACACAGAGTGTTGGACTAGATGGGCCTTTGGCCTGATCCAACATTGGCTTCTCTTATGTTCTCCAGACTACTTTCTGAAAGCCATTCTCCCCTCAGCCACCCTGCATGGCTTCAGGGGTTGTGTGGGCATTCCCACCGCTGTGCATGGTTCCTAACATCCATAGGTTTGAGTGTCATCTCTTCCCTCCAAAAATAACAACGTAATTAAAAATGGTGGGAACTGTAGTCTGGTAAGAGTCTGGGGTGTCCTTTGTTAACTGTGCTCAAATTATATCGGGAAAGGTATGAGGGGGTCAATAAATTCCGCTAGCCCAAAATGCCACCGAGGGTTGCCAACTCCAGGTTCAGAAATACCCGGAGATTTGAGGGTGGAGCCTGTGAAGGTGGGGTTAAGAGAGGGGAGGGACCTCAGCAGGGTATAATGCCATGCACTCCACCTTTCAAAGCAGCCATTTTCTCCAGGAGAAGTGGAATAAATGTTTGAAATAAATAAATAAATAAATAAATAATGAATAAGCAATCTATGTTGTCTGGAGATCAGGTGTAATTCCAGGAGTTCTCCAGCCCCCACCTGGAGGTTGGCAACCCTGCTGCCACCATCTTAGGTCCTCCCACTGATTTTCATAAACCACACCCTTGCTCTGTGGAGGTATCTGATGAAGCTTATCCTGCAAAATCTTGTTAGTCTCTAAAGAGAGCAAGTTCAGTGTAGTGGTTGGGAGCACAGACTCTAATCTGGGAGAACAGGGTTTGATTCCCCACTCCTCCACATGCAGCTGCTGGTGTGACCTTGGGTCAGTCACAAGTTCTCTCAGAGCTGTTCTCTCAAGCGCAGTCCTTGAAAGAGCTCTCTCAGCCTCACCTACCTCACAGGGTGTCTGTTGTGGGGAGGGGAAGGGAAAGGAAATTGTAAACCGCTCTAAGACTCCTTCAGGTAGTGAAGGGCGGGGCATAAATCCAGTCTCTTCTTCTTCTAAATTGCTACTGGACTTGAATCTAGCTAACCTTGATCTGGGTGAGGTACAAAACTAAGCACAGCAGAATACATTAAATTTATTATTTTTTTAAAAAACGGAAGAACTTAAATTAAAAAATTAAAATTAACATCATTGTTTTATAAAAAGAAACAGAAGTGTTCTGGCACCTTCCAATCTAACCAGTTTTTATACTAGCGTAAGCTTATGTGAAATGCCAAAACAGCTATTCCTTTGGAATTATTTTACAAACTACTTCTCCTCCTCCTCCTCCTCCTCCTTCTTCTCTCTCTCTCTCTCTCTCTCACACACACACACACACTCACACACACACTTCAACGTGATGGAAACTGAAGAAAACCAGGCAAAAGAAAACCATTCCATGAGTGGCAATATAGGAGATATGGAGACAAATCATGCCCATGCTGTAGCCCTCTAAGACAGTAGCTAAAGAGGTCATCAGAAAAGCTGCGGTGGGGGCAGAACCCCTCCCAGCATAATTTGTTCATTGCCCACCCATTCAGGAAATTGCAGCTGTCTACATCCTTGGAAATTGTAACAGTTAAAAAGCTCTCAAATTGGATCGAAATGCGAAAACCACTTGAACGCATTGACACGGCAATCTGCGTGGCGTGTTTAGGATGGGGTGTGTGTGTGGGGGAAATGCCTCTACCCCCTCCCCAATCAATTCCCATTAGAGGCTTGAATTTTATATGGGTTAGTTGGCCTCCGTTACATAGCCATGGGGACTTTACTCATGTGGATTAAATGGATTTCTCCCTCCCCAATTAAGATTAACCCGGTTTGCAAAGGGATTAAGTTTAACTCAGAAAAGGGATTTAACATGTATTAAGAGTGCCCGAGGCTTGGGGATGGGGGGGGGGAGGCCGGGGGAGAGGAGAGTTAATCAGTATGGTCTTGCTCCTATTAAACCCACACTCCCCAGTTATAATAGATTAAGGTGACCTCAGATGCACTTACAAGTGAGTAAATCCCATGGATTTTCAATGAGATTTACTCATCAATAACTGCACTCAGAACCGGAGGGTGGGTAAACATTTCTCCTCTGAATGATGTGAATCGTTACTAAACCCCCAAGAAATTTTGATTGTGAGGGGTCCCTTGCTATTGACTACGTCTGACATTCCTTGCATGGCCTCTAGAAAAGAGGGCTATGCTCCAGACACCTGCTGGTATCACACATCATCACTGCCCGAGTGCCTCCTCCATGAAACATCCTAAGAAGGTTCTCCTCTGCTCCCTAAATGCTGCATTCATTTGCTCTGTCACAGCTTCTAGTCCACTGATTTAAAAGCAAAAGAAGGTGCTTCTGTTCTTTTGGTTACAGGCCTATTGGGGAGGGGAAAGAAAATGTAATTTTCTTACAGTATGTAATCAATGGCTAGAAATATACTTCGGGAGCGACAGGGTACAAGACGGCAAACTGTGTGTTGAGAGGCGCCTTAGTGTTCATGTGCATGCATTGACATTCATGTGTCCTAGAGATGAGACACATTTAGCTACCCGCTCAGAAAGTTCACTCTCAGAGACCCCGGGGGAGGCAGCGAAACGCTGAAGAAATGAAAATATGAGCAGCTCGCACTAACGCCATTTTAATCAGGTATCCCCCCTTCACCAAGAACAAATCCAGGGCCAAGATAGAGACAGTGATTTATCAGGGATAGTGAGTAAGAAATAAGGATGTCCCTGGTATGTAGGGACCCTTGGAGTATTTATTATTGCCCCTGAAAAAAAGGTGGAATCATCAGCTCTCCTGAATCTTTCCATGTGACTGTGAATAAAAACTTGACTTTTCCAAAATATTTATTGAAAAAACAACAATGCTCCCTCTAAGCTGTGGAGTCTTGTGAGCAGAAATTCTACATTGTGAGCTCCTGGCATTAAAGCTGTGAGCGAGCAATTTTGCTACTGCATAAATTAGTTTGCTCTGGAGCCCTCCTTCCTGAGCTAAGGCAAAAATCTGTGAGCCGGAGGCTAAAAAACTGTGAGCTAGTTCACACTAACTCAGCTTAGAGGGAACATCCATTCTGCTAATGGAGGGCTTTCCCCCAATGTGAGGAGCCTTCTGCTAACAAAGGCTTTGAGTTGGGGGGGAACGCTGTTGTTAGCAGAATGGATTGGCAGAATCCAAGGAAATATTTTAATCTATACATTTACCAGGTGCCAAAAATGTAAACCCATCTTACTAAAGGACAAGAGAGAGAGAGAAATCAGTATGTGGGGACTGAAGTTCATTCAAATAAAAAGTACCCAAATCTTAACACATTTTGAACTGGGCAGGGAATCCACTGTGGGCAGTATTAAGAACAAATTTTTTGCATAATAAAAAATAATTTTTAATTTGATTTTTTAAAATAATTATCGTTTGGCAGTGTGTGTAATACAGCCAGGCAGGGGTCATTTCCTGCAGGAGCGCACAGGAGTGGAGCTCCGGCAGTAAAGAGCCCAGGGGGTGGGCACATGCAACAAGCCCCACCCCTTGCTCCCAGCAGCCCTCAGTTAGAGCAAGAAGCAGCCAGGTAAGCTGCAGAGCCCCCCGACCCGCCCCCCCCGGCCCAAAACAGTCCAGTGGCACCTTTAAGACCAAGTTTTATTCAGGTATAAGCTCTCCCTCTTCTGTGAGGGCAGATCTGCACATTCCCCCCACCCAATAGCTAGCAATTCAAAACAGTTCAGTGGAGCCTGAGCGGTGGGTGTTGCCTTCTGACACACTTCTGGTGATGTCAGGGGGTGTGGCATATGCAAATAAGTTATGCTAATGAGTTATGCTAATGAGCTCCTGATCCTCTTTTTCTACGAAATGACCCCTGCAGCCAGGAGATCCTAAGATCATCTGGAAGACAGAAGTTTGCTAATTTTGGATGATAAAATGATGAGGTTTGCATTCTCAAAAGCAAATAGCGTATTACAGCAGAGCCGACAGTGGTAGCTGTGTGCGGAAGCCAAAGTAACACTGAGAGTTTTATGGCACCTTAAAGACTACTGAATTTATTCGTGGCCGAATCTTTCAGGAGTCAGAGCCCGCTTCGTCATGTGCAAGGTTAGCCAGGCAATCATGTGTTGCAGAGATGAGCTGGACTCCTTAAGAAAGCGTTTTAACCAGGTTCTTTGGCAGAAAGATGAGTGAAGGTTATATTCTGTTGGTGTGTATCTGACAAAGGGAGCTTTGACCCTCAAAAGCTTACACCCTGGAAAATCTTGTTGGCGATGCCCCCTCTAAGCTGGGGAGTCTTGTGAGCAAAAATTCTACTTTGTGAGCTACCGGCATGAAAGTTGTGAGCGAGCCATTTGGCTGCTGCATAAATTACTTTGCTCTGGAGCCATCCTTCCTGAGCTAAGACAAAAATCTGCGAACTGGAGGCTAAAAAACTGTGAGCTAGCTCACACTAACTCAGCTTAGAGGGCACACTCAGTTGCTACTGGCCTTGAATCTTGCTGTTCCATCGCAGCCTAACACACACACCCCTGAAACTATCCTGTTGCAGTGAATTTCCTCCCTCTCTGAGATTTGTTGTTGTTGTTCAGTCGCACAGTCGAGTCCAACTCTTTGTGACACCATGGACCACATCACGTCAGGCCCTCCTGTCTTCCGTCGTGCTCCGGAGTTTGCTTAATTTCATGTTCGTTGCCTCGTCAACACTGTCTAACCATCTCATCCTTTGCCGTCCCCGTCTTCTTTGACCTTCAATCTTTCCCAGCATCAGGGTCTTCTCCAGTGAGTGCTCCCTTCTCATTTGGTGGCCAAAGTATTTGAGCTTCAGTTTCATTATCTGGCCTTCCAGGGAACAGTCAGGGTTGATTTCTTTGAGGATTGACTGATTTGTTCTTCTTGCAGTCCAAGGGACTCTCAAGAGTCTCCTCCAGCACCATAGTTCAAAAGAATCTATTCTTCGGCGCTCGGCCTTCCTTATAGTCCAACTCTCACAGCCATACATGACTACTGGGAATACCATTGCTTTGACCATGCGGACTTTTGTTGGCAGGGTGATGTCTCTACTTTTTATCATGCTGTTTAGGTTCGCCATCACTTTCCTCCCAAGGAGCAGGCGTCTTTTAATTTCATGACTGCTGTCACAGTCTGCAGTGATCTGGGATCCCAGGAACATGAAGTCTGTCACTACTTCCACGACTTCCCCTTCTATTTGCCAAGGAGTGATGGGGCCGGATGCCATGATCTTAGTTTTTTTGATGTTGAGCTTCAAGCCCACTTTTGCGCTCTCCTCTTTTACCCTGAGCAAGAGGCTCTTTAGGTCCTCTTCACTTTCTGCCATTAGAGTGGTATCGTCTGCATATCTGAGGTTGTTGATCTTTTCCCCAGCAATCTTAATTCCCGCTTGTGATTCATCCAGGCCAGCATTTCGCATGATGTACTCTGCATATATATTAAATAAGCAAGGCGACAATATACATCCTTGTCGTACTCCTTTTCCTATGCTGAACCAATCAGTTGTTCCATATCCGGTTCTAACTGTCGCTTCTTGGCCCTTATACAGGTTTCTCAAGAGACATGTGAGGTGGTCTGGTACTCCCATCTCTTTAAGGACCTGCCATAGTTTGTTGTGATCCACACAGTCAAAAGCTTTAGCATAGTCAATGAAGCAGAAGTAGATATTTTTCTGGTACTCTCTTGCTTTCTCCATAATCCAGCGAATGTTGGCAATTTGATCTCTAGTTCCTCTACCTCTTCGAAACCCAGCTTGTACTTCTGGTAGTTCTCTATCCACGTACTGTTGAAGCCTAGCTTGTAGGATCTTGAGCATGACCTTGCTAGCGTGTGATATGAGTGCAATTGTGCGATAGTTTGAACATTCCTTGGCGTTGCCCTTCTTTGGGATTGGAATGTATACTGACCTTTTCCAATCCTGTGGCCACTGTTGCGTTTTCCAAATTTGCTGGCAAATGGAGTGCAGCACTTTAACAGCATCATCTTCTAAGACTTTGAATAGCTCAGCTGGAATACCATCACCTCCACTAGCTTTGTTGTTAGCAATGCTTTCTAAGGCCCATTTAACTTCACATTAAAATGGGTACCACTCCTTAGAGAGGGTGGGCACACCAACCCCTCCTGTGGGGGAGGTGTTAGCCGGCAAACGGAAGGTTTGGCTCGCAAGATCAAAAAGCCTAGAAGATCTCTTCGGCATCAAGAAGCCTGTAATGGGCCATTCCGGCCAGGCGGTGGCAGTATGGAGCTGCGACCCGAAGAGTCCTGGAGAGGAAGAGTTGACGTCATCCAGCCAAGCCGAGTGGGAAAAATGTCGTCCGGATCACGTCTGAGTTGCAACTGAACAAATCCCCGTCGGCTGCAAAACGTGTGCTATGTAAAGATTATATTTGTTGTCCTCCCTTACCCCTATAAAGCATTGTTAGTCCCTTGTGAAATGAGTAACTGTAAATCGCTCAGAGCCAGCAGCTCTGCAAGGATTGAGCGATCAATAAATTGAAAGAAGAAGAAGAAGAAGTGAGATTTAGCATGCATAAACACTCTGTCCCAAAGTGGTACCTTCCACCTCACACACGCACACACCCTGTCCCATAGCTACTGAGCACAATTGTCTTGAGGAAAGGAGCTCCCCAAGGGATGGTTTGTGGCTAAACAGTCCACAATCGTTCTGTGTCTGGTTTGTGGCTTGTGTGTGCTTTTGTGTGCAAGTGCCTATCTCTTACACAAGACAGGGCTATGATGCTCTACCCTTTGACCACGTCATGTGGGCCAGAGTCAGGCATCAGATGGGTTCCAGGAGGTTCTGGTGCATGAGACTGGGAAGCTCTGGCCGTTCGGATCACCCGAGACTTCGGCAATTTCCTAGTCTCGTAGAAAGCTCGTTATGCGTTCCAGCACAATTGTGACATTTTATCCTGTCTTTTCCTCCAAGGCATTCAGAGTGGTGTATGTGATTCTTTCCTCCTCCACTCGATCATCACAACAACCTTGCAAGGTATGTTAGCCCGAGAGAGAGAATGACTGGCCTACGGTTGCCTAGTGAGCTTCGTGGCCAATGGTGGAGGGGGGAGATTTGAATCCAGGTCTCCCTAGTCCGCTGATGTTTTGGGGATTCCTGGTCATAGACAACAGGACTTCTGGAAATTTCTAAAGGATATATTTTGGATCATTATGAATTGCGCACATTCAAATTATCCTTTTGAAGGCCCTGTTTTCTGATCTAAGATCCTGCTCAGTCACTGTCTCTGTTTTTGCCTTTTGGGGATACCAAAAGGATAAAGTGTTAGTATGAGTTGGTAGCACTGACACTGGAGTCCTCCAGATAGCCTTAACATTCCAGTTTCATTTTCCTTTGTTAACCTGTTCCCCCTTGTTTCCACACAGCTTCATTAGCAATCCCTGGCTGTCCCAGTTTTTCTACATTTTCCCTCTGCTGTTTCTGAAACCTGTTTTCCCCTGATCTCCCCCCCCCCCCCCCGCCCCCCAACTGCTTGATTTTGGGTTTCGGCAGTCTGATGTGCCTGTAGGGTTGCCAGCTCCGGAAGATTTTGGGGGCAGAGCCTGAGGAAGTTGGGGTTTGGGGAGGGGAGGCATAATGCCTTTACGAAGTGGCCATTTTCTCCAGGCGAACTGATTTCTGTCACCTGGAGGCCAGTTCTAATGACATGAGAGTTCCAGCTACCACCTGGAGTCTTGCAACACGATAGTTACACTGGAAAGACAACAGTTTAGAAAAAGAGTGAACATGAAAGGGCTCCCCTCTCATCCCCGAAAGCAAATGTACAGTTGGGTCTAATTATACAGCTCTACATCAGTTTTCTAGGAACTTCACAAGAACACCGGCCAATACAGTCTTTGGAGATCTCGGCAAAGGGGAGGAAGTCAATTTCCAGGATGAAGTCAGCCCGCTTTCATTCTCAGCAGCTTCTTCCCCTCCTTCTTTGTTCTTCCGTACTTCTTCAGTATGCTTGTCTTTCTCTCTGAAGCGTTCCAGTTTAGCAGCCATTTGCACTTCTCTGTTCTCTTTGTTAGCTTCCATTTTGTGGGTCAGCTTCTCCTCTGCCATTTTGCTGAAGCTGTTATTCTCTTCAGTCGCCTTCTGCAGCACCTCTCTCTCGTACTTTTCGTTTCTCAGCCAGTTGTTCCAATACCTCGGCTTCGTGGGACTTGTGCCTGCCTTCCACAGCTTCTAGCTTCCTTTGAATTTCTTCCAGCGAGAGATCTTTCTTCTTTGGAGGGGAAAGGGGAAACTCTGGAACTGCGTCTTTTGAAGGAGGACCCAGGATCAATTCAGATGCCTGGCCAGAAGCACATCTTTCCATTTCTTTCACCTTCATGTCAGATGGCGCCATGCCTTGGACTTCAAAAGAACGTGGGACAAAAACTCTAGTAAGCAGGGCACTGCTCCTGTCACCGCCACAGCTACACACAGACTTGACAACCACCTGGAGACTGGCAGCCCTGTATGCCTGTGCCCACCCAATCGTCTTGGGCAGAGTAGGAAGTGATTCTTTTTTTAAAAAAAAAATGTGTGCCAGCATTTCAGCCATCCAGCATCAGACTGCACATCAAGGTTCCCTCTAAGCTGTGGAGTCTTGTGAGCAAAAATCCTACTTTGTGAGCTACTGGCATTAAAGTCGTGAGCAAGCAATTTAGCTACTGCATGAATTAGTTTGCTCCGGAGCCATCCTTCCTGAGCGGAGACAGAAATGTGTGAGCCGGAGGCTAAAAAACTGTGAGCAGGGCTCACACTAACTCAGCTTGGAGGGAACAACTGCTGCACATATGCTAGTTGAACCTCATGGCCAATCAGGAGGCCTGAAACAAGCAGCCAATTATTGCCTCGCTTCCTCATGGTACATTCCCTAGAAGACATTTGAGCACCATGTCTGGGCACCATTTTCAGGTGGGCAAACTGAGGCAGCAGTAAGAGAGTAAGGTGCAGTAAGTGCGCAGTAAGGTGCAGAAGAGAGCTATGAGGATGATCAGGGGTCTGGAGACTGAGCCCTACGAGGAAAGGCTAAGAGCCTTGGGAATGTTTCGTTTGGAGAAGAGGAGACTGAGGGGGGACATGATTGCTCTCTTTAAATATTTGAAAGGGTGTCATTTGGAGGAGGGCAAGGAGCTGTTCCAGTTGGCAGCAGAGGATAGGACTCGAAGCAACGGGTTTAAATTACATGCAGAAAGGTATCGGCTGGATATTAGGAAAAACGTTTTCACGGTCAGAGTGGTTCAAAGGTGGAATCGGCTGCCTAGGGAGGTGGTTAGCTCCCCTTCACTGACAGCTTTCAAGAGAGAGGCTGGACGAATATTTGTCAGAGGTGCTCTAGGCTGGTCCTGCACTGGGCAGGGGGTTGTACTAGATGGTCTGTATGGCCCCTTCCAACTCTATGATTCTCTAGTTCCTCAAGCCCCTTGTGGGCAGGACAGCCAAGGTGGTGGCAGGGGAGCTAGCAGCCAAACAAGCCCCAGGCAAGCGGGTGGGCATGCTGAGTCTACTGCCCCAATCTCTGCTTGCCAAAAGAGATGCCTATACGGTGTCCGGTTCCCCCCAGACCTACACACTTTCTGTGCACAAAACTGGTGCACAGTAATTATGAATGGAGCATAAACACAGCAAAATTCTTTACTGATGAACAGAACAGAACCAGTGTAAGGGCGCTTTGAAGAACCTCAGCAACAGCCTTCCAAAGCGATCTTCCCTTAGCCCTGTGATCGGCCATAATCATAGCTATGCCGGATTAAGAACATAACATAAGAAGAGCCTTGCTGGATTGGACCAGTAGTCCATCTAGTCCAGTGTTGTGTCTCACACAGTGGCCAGCCAGTTCCTCTGGACGGCAAACAGCAGGGCAGAGAGGCCGGGGCCTTCCCCTGATGTTGCCTCCTGGCTTAATGCCTCTGAATGTGTAGGTTCCCCTCAGCCACTAGTAGCCATTGATAGACTTATACTCCATGAATCTATCTAATCATCCATGGATCGATTTAATTCTTTAGATACTGTCTGTAATTCAAAAAGAAGGGGCAGCACAGCCGATCAAAACAACCAGTCTAACACAGGACAGCAGCTAACCCACCAAAAGGACAGGCAGGCAGGCAAGGTACCATTTGCTGCTCCCAGAATTCCCTGCCCTGACACCTGGCTGCATCTTCTCCCCGTTTTCCAAACAATCTCTGACCATCCCACTTTGGCTCCTGCCTCAGCAGGACCTGCGCAAACCTCCTGCGACATCTTTCTGCCATTATCTAGCCTTCCTCTACTCTCGCTGCTCAAAAGCCGGCAGTTCACGTTTCCTTTTTTTAAAATCTGAGGCTGCTGCTGCTGCAGTTGCTGTGAATCCTTGATTAAACGCATAATTGAAATGGCAGAGGTCACCTGGAAAGTGCCGTCAAGTTGCTGCCAGCGTATGACGACTCCTCATGGGGTTTTCAAGGTGAGAGACATTCAGAGGTGGCTTGCCACTGCCTGCCTCTGTGTAGTGACCCTGGACTTCCTGGGTGGCCTCCCATCTAACTACTAACCAGGGCTGACCTTCTGAGCTTCTGAGATCTGAAGATCTAGCCTGAGATCTGAAGGCTAGCCTGCACCATTTGCCGCCTATTGGGCAGGTCTGTGGAAGTGTGCATTAGATTCTGTCCCAAAAATTAAAGGGGGAGGGAGTGATGCCATCCCACATGTGACATCAGCTGTTACCCATCCGTAATGCACCCCCATATCCAGGGCTCTTTTTGTAGAAAAAGTCCAGCAGGAACTCATTAGCCTCATAGGCCACACCCAACAGCAGGAACTCATTAGCATATTAGGCCACACCCCTGACAACACATCTCATTAGCACATTAGGCCACACCCCATGTTACCAGAAGTGTGGTCATCCAGCCACACCCACCTTTTGCTTCTTATTCTGTTTACCTTGTTTGTTGTCCAAACCCAGGGCTTTTCTTGTTGCAGGAACTCCTTTGCATGTTAGGCCACACACCCCTAATGTAGCCAATCCGAATGAGTTTCTGCTGTTGGGTGTGGCCTATTATGCTAATGAGTTCCTGCAGGGGGTGGCCAACTTGGGAGCCAACCGGAACTCCGTTCCTGTGTGTTCCTGCCCAAAAATAGCCCTGCGCCATATTCATGCAGACATGGATTGTGGGATATCAGTGGGGGAAAGAACGTGGTATGGCATGGGCAGGGTTGCCAGTCTCCATGTGGGGCCCGGAGATCTCTCAGGATTACACCTGATTACAGAGATCAATTCCCCTGGAGGAGATGGCTGCTTTGGAGGGTGGACTCTATGGAAATATAACCCGCTGAAGTCTCTCCTCAGGCTCCACCCCCAAACCTCCAGGAAATTCCCGAGTTGGAGCTGGCAACCCTTGGTATGGGCTGTGGTAGATTTACCATGATAAACCTGCTTTAGTACTAAAGTAAGAGAACAGCCTTTGGAAATGCAAAGAGAAGCTTGTATGCATTGTCTCCGAAATAAAAACAGGACTTTCAGTCGTCTACCCCCTCGCCCCGCAGAACTCTAGACAACAAAGCCCAGTCCTGTATCACTAATTGAGAAGCGCGGGGGCCCACACACCAGCCAGGAAACTTAACAGCTCCCCCCACCCACCCTGCACCAGGGAGAGTTCCACTTATACTTGGTGGTGGAAAGTGCTATTAAGTTGTGCGGCTGACTGATGGCAACCCTGTAGAAAGGAAAGAGAAAAACAGAGGTGGCTTCCGTTTAGGGTTGCCAGCCTCCAGGCAGGGCCTGGGGATCTCCCGCTTTTTCAACTGATCTCCAGCAGACAGAGATCAGCTCCCCTGGAGAAAATGGCAGCTTTGAAGGGTGGACTCTGTGGCAAACCCCGCCCTCTCCCGGATCCACCCCCAAAGTCTCTGATATTTTCCAACCCAGACCTGGCAACCCTACTTCCGTTTATAGTTACTTAGAGATTTAACGAAAAATAATCTGCACATGCACAGAGAACCTTCTTCCGGAAAAGCCGGCACATTTCACAGCCAGACCAATGAAGAGTTTTTATTTGTTTATTCATATATTTTTTTGCTATCGGCCCCTCTGCTGAGCCTACCAGGCTCCCCCAGTTTCCACTCAGACACTCCCACAACCCGCCAGCTTCTGCTCTGGCCCCTCCCACCTCCCGCCATTCTGACTCCTCCCACAACCCTATATCTCCCATAGCCCAGTGGGGTTTATACCCTGGCCTTGCCCAGCAGGGACTGCCCTGCTTCCTGCACTCAAAAACTGGCCGCCTTCGTAGGCCCTCTTTCGGTCTCTCTCCCGCCTCTCCGTGTTCCATAGAATGAAAGAGCCCCAGGGGGGAAAGAAAATCCAAGTTTGCCAAGTTCGGTGAAAAAGACTCCATTTAATATCCCCCAGCCGCACGCATTTTATTCATCACTCCGGCTTGGAGCGAGTTATTGGAAACACACTTTAATGGCAGGAGTAGGTCTTGCCGCTTGCCGCCGGCTCTCGACATCCCTCCTCCTTCCACTTGGCAGCTCCTGTGGCCACCCCTTTCCCTCGCTTCTCCGCTAGCCTCTTCTCCTCCCCACCCCGGCTTCCCCAAGCGCTGTTTGTTTCCTTAAAGGAAATGTGTTCTAAATGCCAGGCTCGGCAGTTTGGAGTCCATGAATCACTACCACCTGCCAGCCCTCTGCACTGCACTATATCAGCACTACAGGGGGAGAAAGAGCCAGCGAGGGGCAGGCTCTGATGGAAATTAACGGGCTCCGTATCGATTGTGTACGTGTGCAGGCGTTTGGAAGGCCTTCCCGCACCCGCGAAATGCATGGTGAGTCGCCACTGCCAAGTACATGGAGCCGCCGTTGCGCCCAGCCTCCTGAAAAGTCCCCAGAGCGGGAGATTTTAGAGGGAAAACAAACACACTTTGAAAGGAAAAAATCATTTGGAACCCGGCGAGCTTTGAGAATTTTGGATGTTGCCCTTACGGAGATAAGAGGGTGCCTCGTAGCACATTTGCAGATTTTTAAAAAACAAACATTGATGGTTGTGCATCCAGCCGCCTGGGGAAGAGCTGCGTGCTGCTGAAAAGATCCCTTACCGCGTGACGTTCAGAAAAGTTAAAAGGAAGTACTTTCTCACAAGATCTGCGATTAAAATGCACACAGGGCTTTTTATTTTAAGGGTTAGAAGAATGCGCACAGGGCAGATCAGCCGAAAACTATCCGTCCTGATTGCTGATGTGGAACCTCCAAACCCAGAGGCAGTATAGCTGCATACTGGTCAATGGTGGAAAAACAATGGGAAAAGCTGTTGCCAAAAATGATGGGCACCACTGCTTCAAGGCCTCAGAACAAGTCAGGGCTACTGCTTGAGATCTTTCTAACTGGAGAGGCACACCACTGAACTTAGGAACTTCTGCATGAAGGACATGCACTTTCCTCAGCCCCGTAGCCAGGACTTTTTCCAGGGGGGAGGGCGCCAGGGCACTGGGGGGCACAGCAGATTAAATTTAAATTTGGTGTAGTGGTTAAGTGCGCAGACTCTAATCTGGGAGATCGGGGTTTGATTCCCCACTCCTCCACTCGCAGCTGCTGGATGACCTTGGGCAAGCCATAGTTCTGTCAGAGGTGTCCTTGAAAAAGAGCAGTTTCTGTCAGAGCTCTCTCAGCCCCACCTACCTCACGGGGTGTCTGTTGTGGGGGAGGGGAAGGGAAAGGAGTCTGTAAGCCGCTCTGAGTCTCTGAGTGAAGGGTGGGGTATAAATCCAATCTCTTCTTCTTCTAAATCACCCTCCCCCCCCTCTTTTTAAGAAAGGGCAGCATGAGGGGCAGAGATCCAAGCGTGTGGGTGCACAGAGCCGCCACAGCCTGCCCAGCCCCCCCCCCAGCAGTCGGCTGACCTGCGCCAGATGCTGCACTTGCCCTCCTTTTCTCCCCGCAGATGCCGCCGGCAACAGGGACCCAACTTGGGGATGGACGGTTTTGCCTGGGTGCCACACAGATCAGCCTCGGAGGGATCTGGTCCTGGCCCTGAAGTGAGTGGCTGGGGGCTGAGGGAAAGCAAGCCTCGGGTGGGCCGTGGAGGCCCAGGGTGGAGGCAGAGGAGAGCAGGCCTGGCTGTCCACTGCTGCTGCTGCACTGGGGAGGTGAGGGGAGCATGGTGTGGGGCAAGGCTGCGGCCGGGCTTCCCCTTTGCACCACCTGGCTCCTGGCCGCCGGTGCCCGGGTGGAGGAGGAGGAGGCAGGCGGTGGTGGCACGGAGCGGCGCTCCTCCTGCTATGGCGCCTTCGACTCGGCCATGCTGGGGCTCCGCCTTAATCGCAGGGGCTCCGCCCCAAAGCCCCACAGCTGGATATGGCCCTGACTCCCCCCCCAAGCTTTGGTTCTTGTAAAATAATATATATACCTATATTAGCTTGCAAAATTCATATGAAGCTGCCCTCCCACCTCAGGCCACAGGTGTTTCTAACCAAGTATTGTCTAACCTTAGTGGCTGCAACTCTCCAAGTTCCTGAGATCGTGATCTATAAATAGTAAAGTTTGTAAAACAATGCCTTGGTGAGTCACGATGCAATGCGTAGGATGTCAGCTTTTGGATTGCGGACAACTCTTAAGAACTATCATGTTGGACCACACCAAGCATTCTCTTTCGAAAGATGTGCGGTCCGATTGAATCAAAGGTCTATTTCAAGGGTCCGAATGTAGTGCCGTGGTGCCCGCCAACACCTTTCCTGGTGCCCACCAAGTGTTTTTAAAAAGTGGGTGTGGCCAAGTGGGGCTTTTGCCCAGCAAGGCTTCTGATTGGCCAATGGAGATTTGATTGACTGTGTGGGTTTTCAAAAACATTGCTTTGGAGGTAGCTGCCACCACGGCACAAGGATCTCCAAATGTTTCACTGACGGTCAGCGTGGTAGCCATTTTGTGGCTGGTTCTGCTTCCTTTTGGCAGCCATTTTTTGGCAGCTGTTTTGCAGCTGTGTCCACCATGCCATGTCAGAATGACAAAGGTGCCCGCAGGCTCAAAAAGATTGGAGACCCCTGGTCTTTTTAGTCTAGAGCAGCCAGCACAACACCTTTGGAAAGCTTTTTTAAAAAGCAAGGAATGAAAACAACATGTTTCCCTGCGATTTGTATGGTTGCCACCCTCAAGGCCTAGAGATCTGGGACTACAAGTGATCTCCAGACTACAGAGATCAGCTTCCCTGGAGAAAATGGCTGCTTTGGAGGATGACTGATGGCATTATACCTTCCTGAGGTCCCTCCCCTTCCTAATCCCCACCCTCCACAGGCTCTGCCCCCCAATCTCCAGGAATTTCCCAACCTGGAGTTGGCAACTCTAGCGATTTGCTGCCCCTCCTCAGCATCTAGAACTCAGAGGTTCAGAACCCCTAGATTTGGAGGGTTCATGTCAGCTAGTAGCTGTTGACAGACATTATTATGAACACTGGTCAGTCCTAATAAAGTCATCCTTTTATTACTCGCTTGTGGGATCCAGGTTTAAATGGGCCGAAACAGTAAATAATTTTACTGTTGTCTTGGGGTTTGGATAATAGGGTGCCCGGGCCCCCACGAAACTTGTGGGCCTCTCCAGCACACTGCGATCAAAAGCGGAAGACAGACAAGCGCTGCCGCTCGCTGCGATGCAATTCCACGTCCATTATTAAGAGCGATCAGCTTCCTCAATTGATATTTGAAAACATTAAGCTTTCATAATGGGTGCGCAAGAGACGGCTCCTCATTCATCACGTACAATCATTTCCTTTATTAACAACCTCCCCCCCACCATCCCCGTCAAACTCCCGCAGAACTGCCACCCAATCAGACAGTTCCCAATTCCCAAGCAGAGAAAGACTTTCCTATTCATTAAAAAAAAAAGGGGGTTGGGGGGGGGGGGGTAGGCTGAACCAAGAACAAGTCACAAGGGGATTTATAGGGTCAGGGAAGCAGGGAGGGTGGATAAAGATCAATTTATTCATTTTTTAAAATAAAATCATATGCTCTAGATTTAAATTGGATTAAAAAAAAATACAAATAAGATGATTCACACTAATGACTGGATTTAATGCAAGTGTATAATCTGTTAAAAACTGAAGCTATGACCCTCTTAAGAATTTCTGCTTTTCTTTGTAAAGAGAGAATTGTGGGAAAGCATATTAGGTGACAACACACTAGTTCTGATACTCAGGGGTCTGCTGCTTAGGGACAGCGGCTGGAAAGTTACACACACGCACATGCACACACAAACGCACACGCACACACACACAGATAGAGAGAGAGAAAGAAAGAGATAGTCAATTGACCTATCTGGGAGGTCTTGTCTCTGGCAACATTACCTGATCTCTGCACTCTAATTTATAACCTTTTTTTTTTTAAATGGACATCTACCTTCCATCTCATGGAAAACACTGTCCTCTCCAGTAACAATAGTCCTTCCTTCCTATCGAAATTATTTATTATTTTGTGAAGGGTGGGGGAGGAGGACAGAGCAGTTATTGGACGAAGAAAAGGGGGCAAATGAATGCAGAAAGGAAAACTGAAGAGAAGGAGCCCTTCTAGTCCTTTTCCAAGCTGTGTGTGTTGAGAAAAATCCATCACAGCCATAGGTTATAAAAGAGACCAGACCCTACTTGGGGTCATGAGCAATATTGGGGGTGGGGGCTGTGTATACTATATGATATCTCACTAAAATAACAAAAATATTAAGTTTTAAAAATCAACACACAGTTAAATACAGTGCAGTCCTAAAAAGAGTTAACCCCCCCCTAAGTCCATGGCCTTCAGTGGACTTAGGAGGCTACAAGGGCAGCAGTGCTAAATAGCACCCTCTGAGGTCGCATCCCTATTACTATGTATGGATGTGAAAGTTGGACAATGAAGAGAACGTTGATTTATCTGAGATGTGGTCTTGGAGGAGAGTTTTACGGATACCGTGGACCACCAAAAAGGCAAATCAGTGGGTTATCGATCCAGCTTACCTGAAGGACCACCTCTTCCCGTATGTTCCCCCAAGAGCACTACGATCGTGGAGTCTCCATCTCCTGGAAGTTCCAGGCCCCCGAGAGGTTAAGTTTGTCCCTACTAGGGCCAGGTGGTTCTGCCTTTGGGTGCTAGGATCAACAGGCTGCTTGGTGAGCTCACTCTGGAGCAGGCCACATAGAACTGTCCACTGAAGAAGCAGTTGTCTGTTAAGTCAACTCCTGCCACCTTCCACGAAAGTGATGGCCTCTCTACTTGTGTTCTTGGATTGTTTTGCTCATATGGAGACTGTGTTGTTCTGAGCACCTGAGGGTGATCTCGCTGGTACTTGGCCTGCGCAGCTCAGTGCCCTGCAGGAGTACTATGTGCAGATGTCTTTGCCACATTCCTAAGTTGCGTCCTCCTTGTAGCGTTGGTGTATCTGGCTCATTATTTGCCAGGAGCTCATTATTTGCCAGGAGCTTTCTTGTGGGCAGTAAGAGGTGAGAGGTGTAAGGGGGAGTTGGTGTGAGGGAGTGGTGATGTGGTGGACATTTCTTCAGGTTCATGAGGGAGGCACCCATCGAAATGGCTCCTAGAAATGTCCTTTACTATCTATCTCCCCATAAACATTCATTAACTCAATTGCCATGCTGGCTTTTTTGAAAAATTACTATTCAGGAGTTTTGAATAGCTGATTTCTGTAACTGTCCTCAACTGTTTGCAGTCTCTTCTGTGTTTTTAACCTCAAAACATTGAGATCCACAACTGAGCAATCAAAGAGAGGTGGGTGCAAGTAGGCAGGTTTTACCTCAGAACTCTGAACTACACAACTGACCAACTGGGGGAGGGGGCAGGTAGCAGCCTGCCAGGCACATGGAAAATAACTGGGGGAACACATTTTGCCCCATTTTTACCCCCTTAGAAGATCAAATCAGTCAATCCTAAAAGAAATCAACCCTGACTGTTCCCTGGAAGGCCAGATAATGAAACTGAAGCTCAAATACTTTGGCCACCCAATGAGAAGGGAGCCCTCACTGGAGAAGACCCTGATGCTGGGAAAGATTGGAGGTCAAAGAAGACGGGGACGGCAAAGGATGAGATGGTTAGACAGTGTCATAGATGCAACGAACATGAAATTGAGCAAACTTCAGAGGACGGCAGAAAACAGGAAGGCCTAGCGTGATCTGGTCCAAGAGTCGGACTTGACTGTGCGACTGAACAACAACAACAACAAAATAAAAATATAAAAAAATCAAGCCTGACCTCTCCCTAGAAAATGACTCAACAGGGGCTATTGTAACTTTGGTCACATTATGAAAATACAAGAGGCACTGGAAAAGACAACAATGCTAGGAGAAGTGGAAGTCAACAGGAAAAGAGGAAGACCCAACATGAGATGGATGGACTCCATGAAGGAAGCCACAAAGGCCTTCAGTTTGCAAGACTTGAGCACGGCTGTTAAGGACGGGATGTTTTGAAGGACATTAATTCACAGGGTCAACATAAGTTGGAGGTGACTTGATGGCCCTTAACACACACCAGTCTACACAAAGTCTTCATTCGGTTTTAACCCAATATGTTTTTAATGGTTGTAGCAACCAATTAGCATGCATTTTTTACTTGCAAAGTATCCAAATAACACATGGAAAATTTTGATTCCATCAGCTCCCCTCCCCTGGCAATTTAGACCCACTGACTTCGATCAGTTCTTAAGGCTTTGGGTCCCATCTTGAGAAGAAAGGTCCATTTCTTCCCCATTGGGGAGAAATGAATAAAGACATCAATCCACATTGAGGCACAGTGGCCAGATCAGCATTTCAGAAATAGGAGTTTTTCCTTAAATGCGTGGGTGGCAGATAAGGAAGTCTGCAGAATTTGTTCTGTCTAAGAAAGGAGGAAGCTTTGAGAGAGGCGAAAGCAAGCCAAGTTGGATGTAAGACATTTTTTGGTGCTGGAAGCAGAAAATCTAAATGTCACGCACGCACGCCCCATCCGTTTGGGTGATAGATGTAATGAAATAAATTATTGTCATAAGAAAATAAGAAGAGCCCTGCTGGATCTAGGGTTGCCAGGTCCGGGTTGGAAAATACCAGGAGACTCTGGGGATGGATTCGGGAGAGGTTTGGGGAGGGGGAGGACCTCAGCGTGGTACGATGCCACAGAGTCCACCCTTCAAAGCAGCCATTTCCTCCAGGGGAGCTGATCTCTCTCAGCTGGAGATCAGTTGCAAAAGCGGGAGATGCCCAGGCCCCACCTGGAGGCTGGCAACCCTAGCTGGATCGGATCAGTGGTTCGGTTTGGTGTAGTGGTTTGGTGAGCCAGTTTGGTGTAGTGTCTAAGTGCGCGGACTCTAATCTGGGAGAACCGGGTGTGATTCCCCACTTCTCCACTCACAGCTGCTGGATGACCTCGGGCAAGCCATAGTTATGTTGGAGCTGTCCTTGAAAAGAGCAGTTTCTGTCAGAGCTCTCTCAGCCCCACCTACCTCATAGAGTGTCTGTTGTGGGGAGGGGAAGGGAAAGGAGTTTGTAAGCCACTCTGAGACTCGGAGTGAAGGGCAGGGTATAAATCCAATCTCTCCTCTCTCTCTCTCTGTCTCTGTCTCTCTCTCTCAGGTCCAGCTGGCTGGTCTGGCGCTGCCAGACGTGGCAGAGGGGCTGAGGAGGAGCTGATGATGGGCGGGCAGGCGCGAGCGAACGCAACGGAGCCGGCTTGCCTGGCTCGCCGGCCTGGCTTTATTTGCTGCCAGCCGGGTAGGCTGGAACTCTCGCCTCCTCTCCGGGCAGCAGAATGGAGGGGAGCAAGCCCAGCTCCTCGCCTGGCAGCCAGGACGAGGACAGCCCCAGCACCAACGTCTGCTTCCAGGCAAAACCGGCCGACAAGGCGCTGGGCAGCCCTGGCGGCAGCGGCAGCCTCAAGGAGCATGGCAACTCGGTCTGCTTCAAAGTGGACGGCGCAGGAGGCGGCGGTGCTGGAGGCGGTGGCGAGGAGCCCATGGTGGGCTTCGACGACCCCAATGGCGCCCGGTGGCAGTACGGCTTCATGCAGCGGCAGTTCATCTCTATGCTGCAGCCCGGGGTCAACAAATTCTCCCTCCGCCCTCTCGCACCTCACCCGGGGGAAACTGCGATCCCCCGTGACCCCCCCCCCCCAAATCGACCTCTGCCAACAAGATTTTTTGGGGATAAGCTTTCGAGAGTCAAAGCTCCCTTTGTCAAAAGCTTATACCCCCCCCAACTTATGTTGGTTTCTAAGGTGCTAATGTTTCTGAATGTGGATGTTCCCTTTAGTCACTATGGCTAGTAGCCACTGATAGACCTATCCTACATGAATCTGTCTAATATCTTCTGTCATCTCCCTGCCACTGTTAACCTAGGGTGGCTGGAGATCTCTTCAGATTTCAACTGATCTCCTGATGACAGGGATCAGTTCCCCTGTAGAAAATGGCTGCTTTGGGGGCTTCCGGTCAAGCTAAGATGGAGGACTGACCTGAAGTCCCTCCCCAAACCCCACCCTCCCCAGGCTCGACCCCCCTCCAAATCTCCAGGAATTTCCCAACGCAGAGCTGGCAACCCTATTTTTACCCCAAAATCCTTTACCCAAAGAGGCATGTGCAATCTGTGGCTATTTTAGCCAGAAACAGAAGACCCAGCATTCAGTGCACCTGTTGAGAGATGTTCACTTGTGGATGTCCACTGCCAGAACTGCTCCATGCCATATCCCACCACACGTTTATTTACCTGGAATGCTTGTACCCCACCTTTCCGCTACGCAGCAACTACGGCAGTTAAATCAAGGTAACATGATAAAATCCAGCTGCACGTCCTGTCACAACCAACCCAACATTTCCTGGGAAACGGTGCAAAAAACAGCAGCATTAGAGATTTTTTAAAAAATCAACTTTTACTCCCTTCTAAATGCCATCGAAATTTTTTGAAAGCTCTTTACCAAATTCTGAAGGCAGAGCTGAGGTGAAGGAGGTGGGCAGGCGGGCTTCCTGTGGGGGAGGGCATTCCAGAGCCTGTGTGCAGCAAGCCACCTACTGCATGGATGCCCACCTCATGGGAAGCTGCCCATACTGAATCAGACCACTGGTTCATCCAGGTTGGTATTGTCTACTCAGGCTGGCAGCAGCTCTCCAATATTGATTTCTACAAGTCTCATGCCTTCTCCTGTGATGACATTCTACGTCTCTGTTTCCTGTGCAGGCCAAATGGTCCAGGGCAGACCAGATGGCCTGAACAACCTCAATAGCCATGCCATATAACCACACATTCTTTCACACCTCTAAGTGGAAGAGCTAGACTTCAAGGTGCCTGCTTTAAGGCTACATGGGCCATGTCACGTACATCATGGAGAAGCTGGA
>NW_015172026.1:5651-9974 GCF_001447785.1 Gekko japonicus | reverse complement strand
TGAACCCTAATCTGGGAGAACCGGGTTTGATTCCCCACTCTTCTACATGCAGCTGCTGGTGTGGCCTTGGGTCAGTCACAGTTCTCTCAGAGCTGTTCTCTCAAGAGCAGTTCTCGAAAGAGCTCTCTCAGTCCCACCTATCTCACAGGGTATCTGTTGTGGGGAGGGGAAGGGAAAGGAGATTGTAAGCCGCTCTGAGACTCCTTTGGGTAGGGAAGGGCGGGGTATAAATCCAATCTCTTCTTCTACCACCTGATCCTTTCAACTGGAGGTGTCGTGGGTAGAACCTAGGACCTTCTGCATGCCAAACAGGTGCTCTGCCTCTGAGCGACAGTATGGCCCCTCACCTGACGAGGCTGAAGATGGAGGGTCATGGGTGCCATTCATGTGAGAGAGATCAACGGAAGCATTTCAACGGAGGAGGTCCGGAAGTTCCATTTGCAGGACTATTTCTGTTGGGCCTGTTCCCGCAGGTGAGTTGTTGCTTTGATGGTGCGTCCACCTGCAAAGTGCCAAGCCTGAAAGTGTGAATCAGGCCTGAGGGATGCCCAGAGATTAAGCCAGCCCAGACCCCTCTGGCGTTTTAGGGGTGGTTTATCTATCTATTCCATTCTCATCCCACTTTCCAACCTAAAATTGTCTCACAAAACAGCTGATATGAATCAAAAATGGGGTCGCCAACTCTGGATTGGGAAATACCTGAAGATTGGGGTGGTGGAGCCTGGGGAGGGTGGGATTCGGGGAGGGGAGGGACCTCAGCGGAATATAGCGTCCACCCTCCAAAGGAGCCATTTTCTCCAGGGGAACTTCTTCTGATTGTCTAGAGACCACCCGTAATACCGAGAGATCTGCAGGCCCCACCTGGAGGGTGGCAACCCTATGCTGAGAACATGCATAATTTCCTCTCTGTGGGGTTGCTTGATGCATGTGTATACTAGCCCCTGACTCAGTTATCTATGTAAAGAGGCAACCCTTTACATCTGCTGAGACGTATTTGTGAAAAGCTGCCACTGTGGCCACTATACACAAGACCTTTTCCTTGCCTCCTGGCAATCAGAGGGCAGCAAGCCAGTTTGGTGTAGTGGTTATGTGCACGGACTCTAATCTGGAAGAACTGGGTTTGATTTCCCAGTCCTCCACACACAGCTGCTGGATGACCTTGGGCAAGCCATAGTTCTGTCAGAGCTGTCCTTGAAAGAGCAGTTTCTGTCAGAGCTCTCTCAGCCCCACCTACCTCACAGGGTGTTTGTTGTGGGGAGGGGAAGGGAAAGGAGTTGGTGAGCCGCTCTGAATTTGTGAGCCGAATGAAGGGTGGAGTATAAATCCAATCTCCTCCTCCTCCTCTTCTTCTTCTCCATGCTCAGAATTCAATTTGCTGGCACGTGGCAGCCAATTTAGACTAGAACCACTCCCTTGTGGGAAGTGGTACTTTAAACCTTCCCCGTGCCACTTTCCCAGAGATGAAACAACCCCTGGGGGATTGCTATCGATCCAGATGGGGAAACACATGTGGTGATGGTAGAAAGTGCCATCAAGCAGCAGCAGCCAACAGAAGTGGTTTGCCATTGCCTGCCTGCGCATAGCTCCACTGGACTTATTGTTTGTTTATTTAAAACATTCATTAGCTACGCTTCTTCCATATGGAGCTCAATGCCACAATTTCCTCGGCGGTCTCCCATCCAAGTATTAACTAAGACTGACCCTGCTTAGCTTCCAAGATCTGCTGAGGTCAGGCTAGCCTGGGCCTTCCGGGGCAGGGCAGGACATCTATGCACCCAATCATGTTAAGTTTCCACGAGAGGTCCAATAGCAGCTCCCTGGGTCTCTCAAGTCAGGACAAATGACTTGAGTCCCCTCTCCCTGTGCCCATGGTCCCAAACCAACTCGGCCTCTCCTGAGTCCCTGGGAATTCAGTTCTGAGCATGGGATTTGCAGCACATGTCTAATCACCAAGATCCATGGAGGACATGGGGAGAAATCTATAATGTAGTTAGGTCTTTGGTTCACTCGCAGAATGGGGGCTGGGAGCCATGCTTTCTGGATTCAACCCAGGTTTGGGAGGGAAAGCAGAATTAGGATTGGTCTCCTTCCCCCCCCCACCCTAGAATGTGGGATGGTGTAGTACAGTGGTTGCTACAAAGTCCCCTGTTCAAATCTGCCATGGACTCACATAGCATGCTTGGCCAAGCCACTCTCTTTCTGTCATCCTCAGCACTCCCATTGGCAAACTGGAATGCATACTACTGGCCTACCTTACAGGGCTGTTGTGTATGAAGTGCTTTGAACTCCGGAAGTGATATATAAATGCTAAACATGGTTTTTCTTACCCTCGGCCTTTTAACAAATAACAAAGAAACTGAACAAGCAAAGCTTTTCCTGGCTCAGAGAGAAAAGAGAGGAGGCAGAGCTTTGTGTGATGCTTTTCTCCTTCTCAGGCTTGCTGTTAAAGGCACAGAAGCAGGGAGAGTTAAAAACGTGGCAATTTTAGCCTGGAGAGCTCAGGAGGAGGAGGAGGAGGAGAAGGAGAAGAGGAGGAGTTGGTTTTTATATCCTGCTCTTCTCTACCCTACGGAGTCTCAAAGCGGTTTACAATTGCCTTCCCTTCCTCTCCACACTACAGGCACCTTGTGAGGCAGGTGGGGCCGAGAGAGTTCTGAGAGAACGGTGACGGGCCCACCAAGCAGGCTTCACATGGAAGAGTAGGGAACTAAACCTCTTCTCCAGATCAGCGTCCACCACTCTTAACCACCAAACAGTGCCGGCTCTCGTGGCTTTTGGACCCACTCTGCTCTCACCCTGTTAAGTCCGACGCTTAACAAAATGGTCAGAGTGATTTCAGCAAAACTCAGGTTTATTTCAGCTCGACGATCACTTCTCTAACACGGTACAACTTCTGATAGCCCGAACAGCTTTTCCATTGCAGCTGCTCGGTATTTAAACATTCCGGGCTAATGTAGCCACACCTACTATACACATATCAACCTATCAGGTTGAGCGAATAAAGGCCAATCACAAACGTTCCCGCTCCCGGTCTGTTTGAATGTGATTGGTTGCATTTGTCTTCGGCTTGCATCCCTGCCGAAGACGAAGCTTTAAATTGCTTCCTTATGAGATGATTCACATTCATCTTAATGCATTCATGGCAGCATCTGAATACATTACAATCCCCTTCCTCTAAAACTGAGGTAAAACACACCACAAGCCATGCCTCCAAAGGTCCATGCTACACCCTCACTCTTCAGTCCCTCCAAAGCACACACAGAGAGAGAGAGAGACCCCAAAAAGGATACAACCAACAACCACCCTTTTGACCTATGCTGCTGATTCCCATGCTACTTGCGAACCTTGGCACAATCCCCTTTTTCTTCTCGGGGCGCCAAAGGAAGGCAGGCGTTGCTCTCTGAGAGCCTTGGGAGGACGGTAAACATCCCCACCATGAATGCTCCCCATTCATGCCCCCAAATAGGCCAGGACGCCATTCCCAAAGTGCCTGGAAGGTTCTTATTGAGGGGGCTACGAATCTGTCCTCTCCGGGGCGCTCACAGTGGAATGTTTCATAAGGTATAAAAGGGCCTCACTTCTTTGCCCGACTGAGACTCTCTCTGTAAGGTACAGCAGGGGGCAGAGAGAGCTGTCCGTGAGGGGCTGCAAAATTGCTAAAAGGAGGTCCTAGGGAGAGTCAGCAAGGCCAAAGCGCATCTTGGGTATTTACCTCTCCCTTAGGAACAAAATAATTGCTTTGCTGGGGAGGGGCCGTGGCTCAGGGGTAGAGCGGCTGCTTGGCGTGCCAAAGGTCCCCGATTCAACCCCAGGCATCCCCAGCGAAAAGGATCAGGTAGGAGGTGACATGAAAGGCCTCAGCCTGAGACCCCGGACAGTAGCTGCCAATCCGAGTAGGCAATACTGACCTTGATGGACTGAGGGTTTGGTTCAGTATAAGTCAGCTTCATGTGATGTGATCAGACCAAAGGTCTGCCCAGAGTCTCACACACAGGGCAGGAAGGCGGAGGTTCGCCCTTGTTGACTGTTCCCAGCCTTTGGTATTCAAAGGTATACTCAGGCCTCGGTTCCTGCCGGAGCGCACCGGAGCACCGCTCTGCCAGTCAGGAGCCCAAGGGGCGAGCACATAAGCCCCACCCCCTGCTCCCACCAGCCATCAGTTGGGACACGGGGGGAATGTTCCCCCGCCTCCCTGAGCCCCGGGGTGGTGGCCTTGGACTCTTAGGGGCAAATTCCACCTCTTGCGCGAGAGGTCATTCTGACACCCCCAGCTCTCCTTCGGGGCTCCTTAAAAAGTTATGGCAGCCTCCACTGTTCTCTGCG
>NW_015172026.1:5110-5312 GCF_001447785.1 Gekko japonicus | reverse complement strand
GGGTAGGGGCAGGGTGAAATGTTCCCTTGCCTCCCTGAGCCCTGGAGTGGTGGCCTTGGACTCGTAGGGGCAAATTCCACCTCTCACACGAGAGGTCATTCTGGCTCCCCCAGCTGTCCTTAGGGGCTCTTTAAAAAGTTATGGCCCCCACCTCTGCCGTTTTCGGCGGCAGCTGCAACCACCGTGGGGGGGAGGACTGCTG
>NW_015172026.1:2047-2201 GCF_001447785.1 Gekko japonicus | reverse complement strand
ACAGCGCCCAGTAATAAAGTTACCGCCGGTGGCAGGCCGCAAGTTATAAATCAAAGAAAACAAATAATCATATACAATAACACCCCCCCCAAAAAAAAAAAAGGTTAAAAGAAAAACAAAATTTGGCAACTGACTGGTGATGGCCAAGACCGTC
>NW_015172026.1:0-1787 GCF_001447785.1 Gekko japonicus | reverse complement strand
GGGATGAGAAAATGAAAAGGGAGGGGAAAGCTGGTACCTAGGATAAATACGTAAAACCACACATGCTCCTATCACCCTCTCCTTTCACCTCCCCCCACCCTCCACCAGGTCAGCCTTCTCATCTTTTTTTTTGGGGGGGGGGTCAGGGCCCTCAGATGGTTTGAATGAAAAGAGCCACACAGCAGCAGAGGGGGTTTTTTTGTGGGGAGAAGGCTAATTTTGAAATGAGGACGAGAGGGTGACATATTTTGTGTGCCTTCTTGCTCACAGGGGTAAAATCAGGCATTCCCAAAAGTATCCCCCCAGACTTGCTAGGGATTAGCATTGCCAGGTCTCCCTTGGTCACTGTCACGGGACATCGGGTTGCCAGATCCAGGCTGGGAAACTCCTGGAGATTTGGGGATGGAGCCTGGGGAGGACAGGGACCTCAGTGGGGTGCAATGCCACAGAGCCCACCCTCCAAAGCATCCATTTTTGTCCAAGGGAACTGATCTCTGTAGTCTGGAGATGAGACTACATAGAATCGTAGAATCGTAGAGTGGGAAGGGACCTCCAGGGTCATCTAGTACAACCCCCTGGAGAATGCAGGAAATTCACAAATACCTCTCCCCACACACACACTGAGAGACCCCTGGGGGATCCCCAAGTCCCACCTAGGGCTTGTGCTTCCTTGCTTTCCCACGCATATGCTTCTGTAGGGTTGCCAAATAGCTAATGGTTTACCAGATGAGCTGGCTAAACCATGCCCAGTACTGGGGGGGTCAGAAACCTCTAAACTTCATTTTCTGAGCTGGCCCCAGTTGTAGGGCTGCCAGCCTCCAGGTAGAGCTTGGTGATCTCCCAGAATTACAACCAGTCTCCACACTACGGAGATCAGTTCCCCTGGAGAAGAGGGTGGACTCTGTGGCATTATAACATACTAAGGTCCCTCCCTTCCCAGGGTCCACCCCCCAAAAAATCTCCATGGACGTTCCAGTCCAGAGTTAGCACACCTGCTCATGACCCACCAAATTCCATCTCGGCTTCTTCCTTTTAAACATTTTCTAGATATTTATACCCTGCTTTTCCCCCAATGGGGACCCAAAGCAGCGTACATCATTATTCTCTCTTCTTCCATTTTATCCCCACAAAAACCCTGTGTGTGTGAGAGTGACTGGCTCAAAGTAACCCTGTGAGCTTGCAGGGTGGGGATTCCAACCTGGGCCTCCTTGCCCATAGCCCGACATTGTAACCACCACACCAGGCTGTTCTCTTGCTACCCTGTGCTGCTATGTTCTACCTTGCTTATTCCTTTCAAGGCTCTGGGGGGGTGTCGGTTTTGCTATAAACAAAAAGAGGCAATACAATGTGTATCCTTGTATCTGAATTAGGAGAGGCACCTTAATTTTCATTGGGATACAGCAAATCAGAATTCCTATCATCAAACATTCTACAGCAGCTGTTCCAGTTTGCCATCTATTTTCTAAGCACAGTTTAAAGGGGCAGATTTTTCAGACAAGGAACTGACAGGTTAATTCTGTTATAGGCACTCCCAGTTTGGCAAGAAGCCCCTTTCTGCTGACCTTTAGAAAGTTAGATTCTCCTAACATGATTACTATTTCGACCTGGAGACCATAGCAAATAAAGGCTCTAGGCAAAAGGTTCAAATGAATTATCAAGAAATATCTTCTTCAAACAAGAGATGTACAAAATCCTTCCTATTCATACCATTAACACCTGAGAGTACCTCTCTCCTTTTGAGCCTCCTCGGTTGAGGCTCACAAAGAAGACACATGGACACACAGGAA
>NW_015172025.1:931227-932745 GCF_001447785.1 Gekko japonicus | reverse complement strand
GTGTTGAAGTCAGAAAGGGGATCGGGGGATTGTCATAACCAAGAGCAGCTTTGAATGTTGACATCCCCGTGGATGCGTGGTGAGCATATTGTTATAACAATTCAGCAAGAGTCAGTAAGTCAACCCAGTTGTCTTGTTGGTAGTTTGTAAAGCACTGTAAGTATTGTTCAAGTGTTTGATTAACCCGTTCTGATTGGCCATCAGTCTCTGGATGATAAGAACTGCTCAGCCCCCATTCTATGCCCATAAGTTCCATGAGCTCCCCCCAAAACTTCGAGACAAATTGGGGGCCCCTGTCCATTATTATTTTGGTAGGCAGCGTGTGGAGGCTGAAAACGTGTTTGAGGAATGCTTTGGCCAACGTCTGTGCCATTGGTACACTGGGGAATGGAATGAAATGAGCCTGTTTGGAGAATAAATCCACGACTACCCAGATTACCGTCATGGATGCAAGTTTGGCAGGAGTGTACATAAAGAGATAAATCCTTGCGCATGTGTGGCCACCAGAATTTGCGTTGTAGAAGGTGTAGCAATTTCACGAAACCTGTGTGGCCAGCCGGCTTAGATCCATGCACCAGTCCCAGTACCTCCCCCCGCAACAGTTTTGGAACAAAACGTTTTGTGTCCTTATACCAGCACCCGTTTTACCCAAACACCAAATCCCTCGCCACCTCCACTTCTTGTTTGTTCAGCTCCAAAAAGGCGGTGGCAAATTTGACTTCCCATCCCCCAGGAGGGGGGGCACAGGGCACGTTTAGCCTGCCTCCGTGTCGTCACCGCTCCGCCCAATTGAACATGGACTTTAGGACCTCCTCGCATCGGCTTTCATGCTGCGGGAGGTGGGACAAGGCATCCGCCAGCGAGTTTGATTTGCCTGGGAAATGGTGCAGGGTGAATTGAAACTTAGAGAAAAAATCAGCCCACCAGAGCTGTTTGGCGTTTAGGTTCTGGGGTGTGTGAAGCACTTCGAGATTCTTGTGATCTTTCCACACCTCAAACAGCCCCCTCGCCCCCTCCAACCAATGTCTCCACATGGAGAGAGCTAGCCGGATTGCCCCTGCCTGCCTGTCCCATACCGACCAATTCCGTTCAGGGTCGGTGAATTTGCGGGACATTTAGGCTAGGGGATGGAGTTTGCCATCAGCTCCTTCTTGCAAGATCGCACTGCCCATAGCAACGTCCGAGGCATCCGTTTGCAGCACAAACTTTTTCGTTTCGTCTGGGTGCACCAGAATGGGTTCGGTGGTAAAAAGGGCTTTCAGTTTCCTAGTACCAGGGGGAATCTGGCCCCCAAGGACACAATAAAAGTTCGTTCCTCCCAATGGTCCCCTGCCCCCATGCGTAACAGTACAGTCTCGTGTTTACAGGGCTCTTTCATCGGGGACCCATCCATTTGGGTGAAGACTAAAGGCTTGGCCAACCGGACCACGTACGCGTCCAGGCCTGTGACCAAGGAGGGGTTGATTAAATCTCGCCCGTACCCTGAATCGATGAGGCCCCATTGTCAGGTTCAGCCTC
>NW_015172025.1:894653-931216 GCF_001447785.1 Gekko japonicus | reverse complement strand
CACACGTTTCCAAGGAAGCGTTATGCTTTATTAGATTATTTATTTTATTTTATTTCATTTATATCCCACCCTCCCCGCATGCAGGCTCAGATTACAAAACTGGTACCATATCCACAGGATTGTTGTTAGGAATGATCATGGGGCAGAAACATCCTTACATATAGCAGGATGAGGCAAATGGCTAAGCAAATAAAATTCGAGCACATGCTAAGTGGGAGAGTCGCAGTGCCTCATGAGAGCCGAAAGATTCACACCAGTGGTGGAACGCAAGCCCTCCCTCCTTCACAAGGCCAGACAGATAACACCATCTGGCAGTACCGGCTCTCACGGTCTCCCTAGCAATGTTTACTGCAAGCGGCAGAGCAGCGAGCAAGGCAGGATCAGAGAAGGGAACAAGCCAAATATGGCAGCTAGCTGACATCTCTGCCTCCTGCATCCATGCCGCTAAGGTTCTGGGGTCTCGGGTCCCCAAAACTGAGTTTCAAATGTCCGCATTCAGGCCCAGCCAGTACTGCTGCGTGACCACTGGGTCTGAGAGATGTTCTCCTCCATTATTTGTGCAATGTAATAGGTGAAACTGTTATCAAACTCCATGTGAATTGGGCAGCTTTTCCACTGAAGTGCAATTTTTCATACATTATCAAACTATTGGTTAGAAGAAGATGCCTGTCGAAACGGCACTGCATTCCGGAGACTACCGTCCCGTTGTTGTCACCTTCTATCTTTATGTACCTGAATCTATAATTTGAATGTATTATTATTACTTTTGTACTTTCATATTCATAACTTCATGATTTTTGTTAAAGAAATATTGAGCGCACTGTACACAGTTCTTGTGGATTTATTTTTGCATGTCTATGGACTGTGACCATATTAATTTTGGTGTGGAGTCCCACATACCAGCTAGTCGCTGCACCCCCGCAGGCGGGAAGCGATGAAATCCACTTGATTCTCCTCGTCAGGGAACAGGTGAGCCCAGCGCTCAACGAACTTCATCACCCGTACGATAAAAAAGGAAAGGTTCTCCCGGTCGCCATCAAACGTAACATCAAGTAAGTCCTTGGGTCGTGGCATTGCTGGCAGTGGGATGGGACCCACCGGCTGCGCTGGGGCCTGTGGCTGCCCCTGCGGCTGCCCCGGCGGCGGCGGCGGAGGTGGTGGAGGGGGGGAGGCGGCGGGGAAGCTGGCTGCGGGACCGGCTGACCAAACATGGCAGCTAGCTGACAGGCACCTTGGAAGACCTGAAAGGCAGGCTGGGGGCTACCCTCATGGTTTTATAACTCACTTCCAGAAGGGTCGCTCCCAGAGGAGCACAGTTTTTCAGGCAGAGGCACCTGCTAGGGGTTAGCAATTCTCCCCAGGGCTAGGAGGGTTTGGCCACTCTCATCCTAAAAATTAGCTAGAGTCTGGACTACAGAGGTAGTGTTATATATTGAGCCTAGCCTTTCCTCTAGCTGTACCTAAGAACAGGTTGAGCTTGCTTCTCTAGAACAATAGCTCGCCTGGATTCAGGAACTAACCAATAGATAAGCCGTGTAATGTAAATAGCCTATCACTGGGAGTGTGTTTAGTGTGGTGTTTTGCATGCTTATAAGCAGGGCTCCAGCCCTGCTAGTTTTGTCTTGTAGTTTGCTGAAATCACTGAATAAACTAGAGCTGATCACTAGAACCCAGTATTTAATAGGTGGGGAACTTCAAACTCTGAGTTTTGAACTGGGCAAAGGTCCAGAGCTAGGAGAGCGTGGGGGAATCTGCTCCACCCTTTTGTTTTGTTTTCTTGTGTCAAGAAAGAGCTTGACCCAAAAAGACAGAATTGTTCAAAAAGGTGCAAACTCTTCCAGCGCTGGAAAAGTGGCTGGTGAAGAGAGCAGACAGCCCTCGGGTGGCGGGATCTTTTAAGATACCTGACCTACTCCAGATCCTGAAAGATGCATTTCAGGATTTCTGTGAGAAATCCAGTCCTAAACAGCCCAAGAAGGACCAATATGAAACTTGGGGCCTTTTCATGGCACTCCAGGATAGCACAGGGCTCCTCAAGAGGTTTCAGGACGCACAGGAAAACCTTGAGCAGGAAAATGCATACCTAAAGAATGCCACGGAAGATCTAAAAGGGGAGCATGAAAAAGAGCTCTGCAAGCTAAGAGCAGAGAAACTAGGGGCGATTTCTCACTTGGCACTTACCTCGGGTTTGTGTCGGAGTTTTCTGCCTCGGATCATTATTGTCAATTTCACATTTAAAGCATTTCCAGCCAGTCTGCATTACAGCCTTGAAGTGGTTTCCTGCAATCTATCTCCTCCCCCTTCCCGCCCATCACCCTCCAAACCCCTCCCATCCTCCCTCCAACCCACCCACCCCCTTTTTAGACGCATGCTCAATAAAGAAATATGCTATAACCACAGCAATCATTAACCAAAGACAGCAGTGTAAGATCACTACAATGTCTTATAAACCATTATAACCATCCTCCTGACAAAGTGCTGTCTGGAAAAAAGAGTTGCTGCCAGCTGGAAATCTCAGCCCCCCACCCCCACCTGCACTGACCACTCACTTTCACCAGCATGGCCTCTCCTGGCCATCCGTCTTGAAATGGCCTCATAATACCTCATAATACCTCCTGTTCTCTAGATATGTGCTGGCCATTAATTCCTGGACATGTCCAGAACGGCCTACAATGTCCAGGAGGAGGTCCACCTCGTCATGTTGCCAAAAGGTTCTGCGTCTCCGGGCAGCCATTTAGTATTTAGGACGTTATAATGTTGTTGTAAGTTAGCGAAAAGAAAGTTTAAAAGTAAGGGAACAATAGCGGCAACTGTGTGAACTGCATGATTGCTAGGTCCTGTCTTTTCTCTAGGTAAGAGTTGACAGGTAAGGAGTGGAAGGAGCAGCACCTGGGGCAGTTTGGAAATAATAAAGAAAGGTCAGGATTTGTGTCTGGGAGTTGTGTTCTCTCTGAAGCACTGTGCACTGCTCCAAAATCAAAGCCTACCCCCAGAATGTCCAAGATGTCTGACAAGCATTGCTGAAGAAGCTGGGAGAGCCCCTTGAGGTTTTACAGGCACAACCTGGGTCTGTTGGCTAGCTAGCAGCAGCAGGACAATGACCCCCCTGAGCAGCCCCTTAACCCCTGGTGCCAACTGGGCTATTCTCCTCATGTACCCTTCCTACACACACACACCCCTTTTGCAGGCAATCTGAGGACACACCTAGAGAACAGGAGGTAATTTATGAGGTCATTTCAAGACGGATGGCCAAGAGAGGCCATGCTGGTGAGAGTGAGGGGTCAGTGCGAGGGCCCCCCCCCTGAGATTTCCAGCTGGCAGCAACTCTTTTTTCCAGACAGTACTTTCTCAGGATGATGGTTATAATGGTTTATAAGACATTGTAGTGAGCTTACACTGCTGTCTTTGGCTAATGATTGCTGTGGTTATAGCATATTTCGTTTTTTCAGCCCCATATGCATATTAGTAGAACTGGACCCACACCCACACCCCCAGCCCCCCCGAATGGTGGTTGAATAAAAACAGTTCACAAAGCAGGTTGTTCAATCTCCATTGATAACACTAAACTCAGGGGAACCCTGAGTTATAACCAGAGTTAGGGGGGATCTCCTGGTTCATCTAGTCCAACCCCATGCACAATGCTAGAAAATCAGGGAGATGACACCCCCCCCAACCCCAGAGAGTTTGACAAACAGAGGAGAGGCCACCTACATTGGGCCAGCCTGCTGTGGTGTTTAAGGGCGTGGACTCTAATCAATGAGAACAGAGATTTGATTGACCACTCCTCCACAGGCATCCAGCTGGGTGTCCTTGGGTCAGTCACTGTTCTCTCCAGAGCAGTAATTTTCTCAGTGCCTTCTCCCCGAGACCGACCTCACGGGAGGCTGTCTATTGACCTGGATTTGCAGTCCCATATTTATGCTCATGCACACATGTTCTCTTCCCTTTTGTTTTATAAGATCAAATGCATAAGGGAATCAGTCATGCAAAACCGCTACAAGGACGCCCTCTCGCCATGAATTTCAAGAAACCAAACAACCAACATGTGAAGATAATTTATTGCAAATTAAACAGTGCTTTGAATTGAGGTTAGGATGCAAACCTTCAGACACGATTACCAGTGTGCATGTGGGCTGTAAAGAGCACCACCATCACCATTGGTGCATTTGCATGCACTGAAATCATTTCTCAGCTTCATGTCTTCCTGGTCAATCAAATTATAGTTTAGAGGAGGTAAATTTTCTGAATAGGCAGCCATAAAAAAAAAGTTGAACGAATAAAAATGCTCTCCATGTGAATGCTGAGGTGCATGCTCCACCTGTTGGGAGTGCAAGCAGGGGATCAGGGGATGAGCGCATGCCATCAGCCCACCAGCACCTTCGATGCCTGTTGCTCTGTCTTTTTCACCACCTCCATCTGTGAAATTTGAGAACAAAGCATAGGTCACAAATCTACTCACAACAGAGTAGAAGATAGAAGAGCAGTAAATTTGGAAGGTCATGCTCTCAGTATGGGTTGACATGCTTATATTTTGAAGAAAAAGAACACATGCAATCCAATTTTTAGCAGCATTGCTTAAGGGCAACATTTGTAAAATGTTGGTAAGATTTAAAAGATAAATATAACACGAAAACCCCTAGGTTGGTATCCCCTTTAGAAGCATTTATTAAAAACACATTGCTGTCTGACAATAAGAGGGAACCTTATGAAAACTTACTCTTATGCTCTTCATAAATGTCATCCTCACTTCCCAAACTCAATCCGGAGTTCCCTATTTTGGTTAAGAGACAGCAGGGATAACATCCAGGTGAAAACCTTTGTCAGTGGTAGGAAGGGACCATTTCCAAGGAGAAGCATTACATGGGGCGTGGATAGGCTGGTATACAGGACACAGAGAGACTGCTCAAGCACAGTTTCACTCTGCAGAAAATCCCGCTCGCAGGCAATGTGATTAGCACGGACTTTCTCTTCAAAAAGCAAGGACGGTAGGACACAAGTATGGAGCTGATAAGGACCTAAAGATAATGGTCCCCGATGTCCGTCTTCATCCCACAATGCACTAGTTCCCGCCACTGATTCTTCAAAACGATTGGTCAGCAGGGTGGCCACCACGCATTGATTGGCCAGATGCACTTTTGTTACATGGCTTACTCCCTTCCCCCCCCAAATGAAGCTAGGTCCTTTGTTTCCAGGGGGTGGGATAATGGGCGTGGAAACAGTGGGGAGGGGGAAAGGAGGAGGGCTAGATTCCCTGCGAAACAAGAAAAATCCTGGGATTTGAGGATCACGCTGAATCAGGGCAAATCAGGGAAAACTCTGGGCCAAAGGCCAGCTGCGTGTCTAATGGTGTGAAATTGACGAGATGCTGCGGAGGAAAAAGACGGTTGACCCCAGACCAAAGTCTAGTGCAAAATCACCCCAGATAAGCTGTTGGCGAGACAGGGGTTGGCAGATGTTGCCCAAGAGGCCAAACAGAAAGCTGAGGAAGCTACCCACTGCGCTCAGATAGCTGAGCAAAAATTAGCTGCAGCTGAAGAACAGCTCGCCCAGGCCCACCAAGCGGCTAAATACCTTGCTGAGCAAAACAAAATCAAAAGGGAGGTGGTCAACCGTGATGCCTGCCGCCAGGAAACTGACCCCTTAAGAAGATAATTAGGGTTGTGAAAAGTACCGGGTTCGACGCATGGAGAACTCGGACTATGACATGCGTTTATTGTACTTCACAACAAGACAAGAAAAAACGGCCCTGCAAGGCCAACTATATACACTCCCACCCGGCACACCTCTGTCCCCATTGGAGGGTTTGAATTTCCCGCCAAGGGTGCTATTGGTGGACTCTAGGTGGACTAGGATCCTAGGTCCTTTTTGTGTTTGGGGACCAAGCTCCTACGTAGCCATGGACCCCTGGTGGCGGTCCACATACATAACAGGTTGCAAAAGGCAGTCATCTCTACTGTGCACCCTGATGTCTTTATTGATTTTTCCAAGGACGAGCCCACGGACTCCAGTCCCACATGCAAGTAAAAATGGGAATACCCCCAGCCAGTCAATCCGGTTAGCATGTGGTCTGTCAGCTCCACAGACATGAAGGACACAATGACAGATCAAGGGATCCGAGAATCCTGGAGCTGGAAACCTGAAGAGGTTCGAGCGATAGCCGAGAAAATGGGCCTGCTCAGTAAAGACCATACTATACAATGGCTCACCACTCCAGCCACATCCCACTAGGGCTGCCAAGTGGGGGTGGGGGCGGGTAAACCCCCGCTTCGGAGGCCCGATTCCCACCGCCGCGGAATCGGGTCCCGGGGGGAACTCCACCCCTTGAAGTGCAGCGTGGCTGCATCACCAGAGGTGATGCAACCACGTCAATCACGTTGGGGGCGTGGCCCCGATCATTGGAGGGAAAACTCTATGGTTTTCCCTCCGACGATCGGGGCCATGCCTTCAACGTGATCAACATTGTGCGTCACTTCCGGTGACGTGCTGGCGGCCCCCCCGCCGGTAAGAAAAATTGACTTGGCAACCCTACATCCCACCCATCTGCAGATGGGGCTGATCTTTCACAATTAGCCAAGCGCTGTGCCCAGGGGTCATTTTTTAGAAAAAGAGGTGCAGGAGCTCATTAGCATAACTACTTAGCATAACTTATTTGGATATGCCACACACCCTGACATCACCGGAAGTGTGTCAGAAGGCAACACCCACCGCTCAGGTTCCACTGGACTGTTTTGGATTGCTAGCTACTGGGGGGGAAGGGAACACGCAGATCTGCCCTCGCAGAGGAGGGAGAGCTTGTGCCTGAATAAAACTTGGTCTTAAAGGTGTCACTGGTCTGTTTTGGATTGCTAGCTATGGGGGAGGGGGGAACGTGCAGATCTGCCCTCGCAGAGGAGGGAGAGCTTGTACCTGAATAAATGTCAGCTATGCTGCCATGATGTTTATGGGCAGGAGTGCCTTTGCCTGATCTGTGTACCAGCTGCTGCTGCTGCATTTCTTCGTTCCTTATTATCTCTGACCTTGTAGGCTGCCTGTGTAGTGTCTTCCCATCAATTACACGTGGGACTAAGTTTTGATTCCCATCTTGGGCATTAACGGCCTGGGGGGATGGGGTGTGTGTGCATACGAATACCCTATATCCCATTATGCTTGTAGGAACATAGCCATTCCTAACAGTGACAATGTTACTGCCTCTATAGCTCTTACAATAAAGTATGGCTATGGAACCCTACAATAAAACTTGGTCTTAAAGGTGCAACTGGACTGTTTTGGGGGGGGAGCTCTGCAACTTACCTGGCTGCTTCTTGCTCTGATTGAGGGCTGCTGGGAGCAGGGGGTGGGGCTTGTTGCATGTGCCCGCCCCCTGGGCTCTTTACTGCCGGAGCTCTGCTCCTGTGCGCTCCTGCAGGAAATGACCCCTGGCTGTGCCACTGTGGATATCTTAGCTGGCTTGACTTCATACATTGCCAAAAGAAAAATAGCCACCAGTCTCCGGGGAGAAAGGGAGCAGCCAACCCAGAGGGGCTCTCAAGAGCCAAGTTAAGGTGTGCTCCCCCCACCCCGTTAATCCAGTAACAAGACTTTCCAGATTACAGAAACCTGTCTTTTCCCCCTAGCTTGAAATCTCTTGAATATCTGACTGCTGGCAGGTTGTATCTTGCAAGGTCCTGGTTTGATCGATGTGCGGGAGGCGGCGACGCTGTGGTTTTGGGAAATTATGCAATGCTCTTTTGCAAATTGGTGGAAAATCTCCACATGCTTCTCACAGCGATGGCCCAATACCTGTCGGGATGTCAGCACCCCAGCCTTCTGCGAGTTGCATAACCGGAGACAAACCGAAACAGAGATACAGCAGCTGCTCCAAATCACTCGGGGCAAGAATTTGCACCTTGCACTTTTCCTGTTCCGGCTTGCCCTCTGCCTCTCGGTGCCATGATCCGGGTGAGACAAGCCTTTGGAAAGCGACTCTGAGAATGTTCAGCAAGCCCCAGAGCTGCAGATCCGGCATCAAAGCATCAGTCTGACCTAAGCTGCCCTGGCAGTGGAGAAAGGTCTTTCCCCCACAACCGATACTGGAGAACTATTACCTGGAGCTGAAGCTTCCCTTACTGTGCCTGGGGTCATTTTGGAAACCCCACACACATCTTATGTCTTTTAAATATATTTTAATTTTTTCCAAGGGGGTGGTGCTTATTCATGGGGGGCATTGCCCCCAAATGCCCCCTGGGGCTATGGGCCTGCTTGCCAGGCAAAAGTACCACCTGGCCCTACCACTTCCTAAAAGCACTTGGTGGGCACCAAGAAAGGTTAGCTCAATTGGTTAGAGCATGGTGCTAATAATGCCAGGGTCATGGGTTCGATCCCTGTACAGGCCACAGTATTTTTGACAGACTGGATGGGTCATTGGCCTGATCCAACATTGGCTTCTCTTACATTCTTAAAGGTACTGGCAGGTGTCATGGCACCCAACGGCACCATGTTGAGGACACTTGGTGTAGATTTTGTGCCATAAAGACATAAAGCCGCCTCATACTGAATCAGACTCTTCCTGTTTCTAGCCCAGAACTGTCTCATAGGGTTGCCAGCCTCCAGGTGGGTCAAACAACAAATATATACACTGCAAAAACCTTTTTTATAAGTTAAATTGTTCTATATGTTCCACCTTATAAAGTGCATTGTGTATTATTCATAATATTCTAAAACAGGTATATATTCATTACATGCAATATCCACTGTACAATCTAATAGCTACCAGTCAATTTACATCCTTTTTACACAATCAACTCCAGCGGGAGTTTCTAGAATTGTACACCCGCTTCTCCTTGCTTGAAAGTCCACCCAACTATAAAATTTACACATGAAACCGATGAACAAGCTATCTACTTTTTAGACACAATAATATATAGGAGAGAAAACCATACATTGGTGTGGTGTTCATACTGAGAAAGTGTTACTACCAATGCCTGGAGCAAAGCAGGAATTAAAATGCAGAGCCCACCTTTGGGTCTGCCATGCACACTGGCCTTTGCTGGGATTTATGTTGTTGTGTACCATAAGACTACGTGCACGCAGTGGGGCTCACACGTGGCCACAGTAATGTGCCGAGCTTCGCACCCAAGGACAATAGCAGCTACGGATCTGAGAACTCATGTATCGGTCAGCCCGGATCCTAATAGGGAACCAATAGGGGGAGCTGTGTGTAAATAATCCAATCACGGGTGTGGGTGTAAGTGTGGGGTGTGTTTTGAACAGGAATATAAGCGGGCCACGGGCCACGCTAGTTATCTCAAGTTCTCCTATGTACTAATAAAGTATGATCTGAAATCACTATTCCATGCATCAGTCTCAGTACTTTATATATGTCTTATCTTCAAAGGAGGAAATATTGCATCTTATGCCTTATTATAGTTACAGTATGCATTAATGTTGTGACACCACCAATTTTATAATTGTTTAATATATTATTTTGGCAATCTTTGATGGTGTTTTCTATTAGTGGAATTTGTATATTTGGGACTCCTGTGATGCTAGTCTTTTCCCCTTGTTGTTTGGAATGACAGTAGCAAGCATGATTGGATTACCTGGGATATGCAGAGGGGTAGTAAAGGTAAAGGTTCCCTTGCTCGAAAGCCAGTCGAATCCGACTCTAGTGTTGCGGTGCTCATCTCCGTTTCAAAGCTGAAGAGCCAGCGCTGTCCGAAGACATTTCCGTGGTCATGTGGCCGGCATGACTAAACACCAAGGCGCACGGAACCCTGTTACCTTCTCACCAAAGTGGTACCTATTTATCTACTTGCAATTTCTTGCTTTCAAACTGCTAGGTTGGTGTGGAGAAATCAGCACTGGTAATGAAACAGGAAACCTGGGTCTCGCTTCAGTCCAGGAGGATGCATTCTCTTGAGCTTCATTATCAATTGCAATTCAGCAGTGTCTCTTTCTAATCTCCCTTTGAAATTCCTTTGTAAGAGAACACTCCACTTTCCAGTATATAGGACAGATAGACTCCCATTCTAGCTGCATCCGAAGAAGTGAGCAGTGACTTGCGAAAGCTCCTACTCTGCCACAAATTTTGTTAGTTTTTGAGGTGTTCCTGGACTCTCACCTGTCATACCAAACTCTGATGGGTGGTAGATTCAGGACAGAGGAAAGGAACTCAGTTCTTTACACCATAAGGGTGTAGTAGTGAAGGTTGGACTGGGAGACCTAGGTTTAAATCCCTGGTCTGCCTAGGCCTGCCAACCTCCAGGTGGGGCCTGGAGATATTCACCTATTACAACTGATCTCCAGATGAAAAGTACTGAGACTTACTAGTGATTTCAGCTCTCATACTTTATTTCAGCTCAGAACAAGATGAGACTACCCAGCTTGCAGGCTGGTTTATATGTGCACAAACCCCGCTCCCCAAACACACACACACACAAGTGATTGGCTATTTACAGTAGCTGAGAGTTCCATAGGCTCTCGGCCAGGAGCCTAGCCTGTTGATAGGTGCCGGCTAGGATCCGCTTGTCCTATTGTTCCTGAGAGCGAAGCTTGGTTGCTTCGCCTGACCGCGTGGCGACGTGGTCTGAGATGGATACATTACACCCCTCCCCCCTTGGTCCAAAAGACACCCACACACATAGTCCTGCAAGTAGGAGGGGGCTTTAGGGTTTCTCGTAGAGCGGCGAGGTGTGGGAACCGGGGCGGAAGGTGACACCGGAGCACTCGGCTGCGAGATGGGCGTTGTTGGCAGTTGGGGCGCTGGTAGTGCTGTTTCTCGGGGCCTGGTCATGCGGTCTGCTGGGGCCTCGACGGAAACCTCATTTCGCTGGGCCCGGTCATCCAGTAGCTGAGGTGGAGTGGGAGTCTCCGGGGTGTCTGGGTCCTCGCAGTCCTTGGGGTCGTGTGGCAGTACCCGCCGCCGCAGCTGATCGATGTGGCGGTGAAGTATCTGGCCATCTTCGCTGGAGATGTCATAGGACCTGGGTCCCCGGACTCTTACCACACGGGACGGAATCCATGGCGGGCCTTGCGCATAGTACCGGGTGTAGACCGGGTCCTCAGGAAAAAACCCTCTGGCCACCTCGGGTGACTCCATGGCCAGTTCCTCTTCCGGTGCTCGATCGGGATAGAGGCGGTCCAGCCAGGTCGTCAGGTGCCGTCCTAACAGGAGCTCCGTTGGGCTGTGTCCCGTCGCGGTTTGGGGCATTGTTCTCTGGCCAAAGAGGAATGCGACAAAAACTGGAAAAGGGGGGGGGGAACTCAACCCAAGATATGACAACGAGCCAAAAGGCCTAAGCTAAACCATATATATAAAAGTACAAATATTTATTAAGGTGTACACATGTTAAAACTCTCCTGATTAAAAATTACTTTGTCTAAGATCAGACTATAAAAGCTTATACATACATATGATGGGTAAATGATTTACAACTGAAGACCAAACGCATTTTGGCCCCTAAGGGCCTTCCTCAGTGGTCACTATCTATAATATATTCTAGACACACATTAAAAGACCTGTTACAGAGTTTTAGTACACATATAATTTAACCAGTTGTTGTTCCCTTGTATTCTTATAATTGGACTCCTGGTATTAGTGATGGGCCATAGGTATAGCCATATCACCTCCTCAACTTATTCCGGTAACAGCGATTTTGTAGGTCTGAATGTGTGTCACTCCATCAAGGTGAGTGGCTACTAGAGAACAGGGTGCGAAGCGGAGCGGCTTGTGGCAGTCTCGGCATTGGGACTTGATGCAGAGCTCAAATCTTCATCCGGGTCATTGTTCCTGGGAGTTAGAATCCCACCTTCATCGCCAGTGAAAAGTACTGAGACTTACTAGTGATTTCAGCTCTCATACTTTATTTCAGCTCAGAACAAGACGAGACTACCCAGCTTGCAGGCTGGTTTATACGTGCAACAACCCCGCACCCAAAACACACCCACACACAAGTGATTGGCTATTTCCAGTGGCTGAGAGTTCCATAGGCTCTTGGCCAGGAGTCTAACCTGCCGATAGGTGCCGGCTAGGATCCACTTGTCCCATTGTTACTGAGAGCGAAGCTCAGTTGCTTCGTCTGACCGCGTGGCGAAATGGCCGCACACGCGGTCTGAGATGGATACATTACACCAGACGACATAAATCAGTTCCCCTGGAGAAAATGGTTGCTTTGGAGGGTGGACTTGATGGCATTGCACCCTGCTGAGGTCCCTCTCCTCCCCAAACCCGTCTCTCCCCAAGACCCACCCCCCAAATCTCCAGGTATTTCCCCACTCAGAGCCAGCCACCCGGGGTCTGTCTCTGCCGTGGATCCTTGTTGGGTGACCTTGGGCCAGGCGCACCCACTCAGCCTAACCGACCTCACAGGGTTCTTGTGATAAAAATGGAGAAAAGAAATGTTGGAAACCGCCCTGGTTGCCCACAGTGAGCAGAAATTTGGCGTATAAATGAAGTATATCAGTAAATACATTACGCAATGTGACTGAGTTTATGGAACTCTCTGGCACCAAATGTAGCTATTGGCTTAAGAAGGTTTGAAAGTGGAATAGACAGACGCATGGAAGAGGGCAGGTTTATCAGTAGTGGCCAGCTAAACAGAACCTCCATTTACAGAGGGAATCTATCTCTGAAAACCAAGTTTGGAGGGGGAGAAATAAATGGGGGCAGGGAACTGTTCATGAGAGGCGTCTGGCTGGCTACTGTTAGAAATAGGCTATTGGATTTGGTGGGCCTTTGCTCCAACCCAGCTGGTCTCGTTGGTGTTGTAGTTAGGAGCGCGGACTCTAATCTGGGAGAACCGGGTTTGAGTCCCCACTCCTCCTCCACTTGCACCTGGCTGGAGGACCTTGGGCAAGCCGTAGCTCTGATAAGAGCTGTCCTTGAAAAAGAGCAGTTTCTGTCAAGAGCTCTCTCAGCCCCACCCACCTCACAAGGTGTCTGTTGTGGGGAGGGGGAGGGAAAGGAGTTTGTGAGCCGCTCTGAGACTCCCTTGGGTAGTGAAGGGCCATGGGGTATGAATCCAACCTCCTCTTCTTCTCCTTCTCCTTCTCCTTTTGGAGAAGAAACCCATTGAGGGCTGTGATTAGCCTCCAGGTCGGTCCCAGCGTTACAACGGCTCTCCAAACTACAGAAACCAGTTCCCCTGGAGAAAAGGCCTGCTTTGGAGCTCTCTCCCTTCCCCAAACCCTGCCTCTCCCAGTCTCTACCCCCAAGTCCCCCAGGATTCTCCAAACCTGGAGTTGGCAACCGTAGCTGTGAGCCATGATGGAACCTCTGTGTTCAGAGGCAGTCTACCCCTTGAATTCCAGACACTGGAGAACAAATGAAAAAGAAAACATTACCTTCATTCCCAAACTGGCTGGCCCGTCTCAGAGGGCAGTGACTGGAACTCGGGAGGATCAGCTTGGTCAGGCGAGTCTGTTTGCACTGCACGTTAGAACTGCTATGTCAATAAATGAGATTGCTGAATAAAAAAAGCGAACACAAAAAGAACTCTACTTTCTTTCTCCCTCGGAGCTAATTTTTCAACACCCGCAAAGAGCATCGTCGAATCGTCACCCCAAGGGGCAGAATGAAATGGCGTTAAGTCTGGGAAGAGAAGCCCCGATGGCAGAGATAGTGAGTCAGAGAGTGTCGAAATGTGTGTAAAGGTGTTCCGAGGCCCAGCCTCCTACCCCGGCCACCCCCACAGAATGGAGGTTTATTGAAGCGCAGTGAGCTCACCAGCTTCCAGAAGAGAGATGCCAGCTGCAAGCTCTTCCCTGGGTACCTCAGCTTGAATTAGATCCCATCTTTAGCTCACTCACCTGGTGGTGGAAGAGAGAGAGAGCTTTGTTTCCCACACCTTCGTACCTTGTGCTGACAACTGGAGTTTCAGGAGGAAAGAGCAGGTAAGACAAGAAAGAAGCTGAGCACAGAGGCATCCCTGAACAGATGCACTCTGGATTGGAAACATGTTGGGAAATATGACGGCATTCAGCTGGGTTTCAACTGAGACAATGGTTTCCTTTTCCCTGACAGGTGTTTAGTTCATGCAGCTAAACTAGGCAGGCTGAATTCTCTTGTTCTGGAAAGGAAGCAATCCTTCCTTTCTCGTTGGTCTCTGGAAGCCCATTATGCAGGGGTAGACTGCCTCGGAACATCCCGGCTCACTGCTGTTGATAGACTGCTTTCAAGAACAGCCGTGGGACGGAATCGTATGTGTTTGAGCACTGAATGGAAATGCCATAGAAATACCATGTGGGATTTTCTGATTTTCATAACTGATTTAAAACAATTCTGGACTTGCTTTCCAAAAGACAGATGCCAGGCTAAAATCCAAGGTTCCGTTTTGAGGGGGGGGGAGGCCAAGTGCTTCCTCTCTTTGATATGCAAGGAGGGACGCCAGCCTCCAGGTGGGACCTGGGGATCTCCTGGAGTTACAGCTCCTGTCCCGACTACAGAGATCAGTTCCCCTGGAGAAAACGGACACTTTGGAGGGCGGACTTTATGGCATTGTACCCCACTGAAGAAGTGAGCAGTGGCTCTCAAAAGCTCCTCCCCGGCCACAAATTCTGTTAGTCTTAGGGAGGGGGCCTGAGGGGGCCACCTGCTAATCCAATCAAAGGCTCCAGGGCAAGGGCTGCAGCAGCCACAGCCTCTGGGTTCAGCTCCCCCTCCCTAGGAGCCCAAGTGCCACTTCCCGTGGCACAGCACCAGGGACAGCCTCTGAAGCCACTGTTCTTGTCCTCCCTGCTATAAATAAATAAATAAATAACAGGCTGACAGGCAAGCTGGGGTAGGGAAGCCGAGGTGCAGGAAGGGAGCCCATAAAAACTGCTAGGGGCCTGGGGCCCGTGGGGCCCGCGTTAGCTAGGGGCCTGTTTAAGGTGCTACTGGACTCCTGCTCTTTTCTGCTGCAACAGACAGACCAAGATGGCTAACCCATCTTGATCTACCCAACTGAGGTCACTGTCCACCCCAAATGACACCCCCACATCTCCAGATGTTTCCCAACTTGGAGCTGGCAACCCTACCTCCCCCCCCATACCGGTGGCCAGGGAGGACCTGGGAGGCCTATATTCAGGACAGATTTCCACTCAGCCCCTGAGGGGCTTTTTCTGTGGGGGGTGGGGCCCCATACAGAGACAGAACAATCAGGTCATCCCTCTCAGCCTTGCCTAGCCTGTCTGTGGCCCTCTGAGCAAGGCTCCCTCTAAGAGGTAGAGTGTTTTGTGAGCAAAAATTCCGCTTTGGGAGCTCCTGGCATTAAAATTGTGAGCGAGGCGATTTGTTGTTGTTGTTCAGTCACACAGTCGAGTCTGACTCTTTGCGACCCCATAGACCAGATCACACCAGGCCTTCCTGTCTTCCGCCATCCTCTGAAGCTTGCTCAATTTCATGTTCGTTGCATCTATGACACTATTTGGCCGCCGCATAAACCAGTTTGCTCTGGAGCCCTCCTTCCGGAGGCTAAAAAACTGAGCTAGCTCACACTGACTCATCTTGGAGCAGGGGCGGATTAAGGCTCATGGGTGCCCTCAGCACTGACCAATCTTGGTGCCCCCCCTCCTTTCCACACTGACCCCCAGTCCGCTTTCGTTGTTGACCTGTCTGACCAGCTATACAATGCAGGTTGCAGCTATAACAAAAATTTATTCATAGGATAACACAATGTACTGCACAAACTAAGCTTTTCACCCTTTCCCCAACTTTGTGGCCCTTTGGCCCTGGTGCCCTAAGCACCTGCTTAGTCTTCTTAGTGGTTAATCCGCCCCTGGCTTGGAGGGAGCAAGAACCCAGGGAGGGAACCCAGGGAGGGAAAAGGCCTTCTTCCTAACTCTGCGTAGGTCCTTTAACAGGAGACACCAGGGAATGAGCCTGCAATTTCGGGTTACTTAGTTTTCAGTTTGGTCCCTGCCAGCGACCCCTTCGACAGCATTTTGATCCAGATCAAAGAGGTGTCAATCTTCTTGTTCTCGGTCACGTTAGGAAATTAATTCACTGGCTGATTCCTGCAGAGCTGCTAGAGGCACAGGAGTGGTTCATGTCTCTTCAGTCCATTGGCAACCCTAACCCTACTGGAAGATTGCACACAACGCAGTTTTCTGCACCCCTGCTAGAAAGATGCACACAAAGCAGGTTTCTGCACCTATGAGTCAACAATAAAATGCCTGGTTGGACTAAGAGATTAAAATAATCCAAGGGACATGCTATAATTATTTAATCACTTAATCTGTTTGGGTGACGTATTAATTAGCGCAATGCAAAAAGAAAGTTCATAAAGATTATTATAAAGATTATTGATGTTAACTGCCCTGAGCCCTGCCTAAGGGTTGTTGTTCAGTCGCAGAGTCGAGTCCGACCCCATGGACCCCATAATGCCAGGCCCTCCTGTCTTCTGCCATCCTCCGGAGTTTGCTCAATTTCATGTTCGTTGCCTCGATACCACTATCTGACCATCTCATCCTTTGCCGTCCCCGTCTTCTTTTACCTTCAGTCTTTCTCAGCATCAGGGTCTTCTCCAGTGAGTGCTCCCTTCTCATTTGGTGGCCAAAGTATTTGAGCTTCAGTTTCATTATCTGGCCTTCCAGGGAACAGTCAAGGTTGATTTCTTTTAGGATTGACTGATGTGATCTTCTTGCAGTCCAAGGGACTCTCAAGAGTCTTCTCCAGCACCATAGTTCAAAAGAATCTATTCTTCGGCGCTCAGCCTTCCTTATAGTCCAACTCTCACAGCCATACATGACTACTGGGAATACCATTGCTTTGACCATACGGACTTTTGTTGGCAGGGTGATGTCTCTACTTTTTATCATGCTGTTTAGGTACACCATCGCTTTCCTCCCAAGGAGCAGGCGTCTTTTAATTTCATGGCTAAGGGAGGACAGCCTTGGAAAGAAAGAAAGAAAGAAAGAAAGAAAGAAAGAAAGAAAGAAAGAAAGAAAGGAAGGAAGGAAGGAAGGAAGGAAGGAAGGAAGGAAGGAAGGAAGGATTTAATAGCTAATAGGGAGAATTTTTAATATCTTTTTTATTATCATTGCTATTTTAAATTAAAATAGGGATACAGAAAAACAAGGGAAAGGGGGAAATATAGATATTATAATAACCAATAACTTATTCATAACAAGGACTATCAACATCAGAGTAAATATAGAGCATTTAACATAAACATTTAAAATACATAGTATTTGGAAAGTTTTTACATACTGTCTACATTATTTATTAAATTCTAGCATTTATTACCATTAGCTACTATTAATATTAAATGTTAGACATTGCTTATTATGTAATGTTTCATTATATCTAAATACCACTATGGCTGTCATAAACAAATTATAATAAAAATACATTTTAAGAGCATTTCTAAAATTAAAAGGCTAACAATAAACTAGGTTCATATATACTTCAAAAGCTATTTTATGGTCGTGAATATATCATTATTTCAGGTAACACTTGTATTTATACCACTGTAATATTATCTATAATAATCTTAATTATATTAGTGCAGTTATATTTATGCCTAAACTATCATTAAACTGATGGGGGGGAAGATCATAGTAACTTTAATACAAGTCACTCATTTTTCATCTTTACTTATAATAAGCATAGTAATTTCCCCTTCCCCACCCCAAATTCTGACTGGTCTTTTATTTATATAGTGCTAATGGGGAGAATTTTTAGTTTGACCACAGTGATTAATTAAATAACAGATGCCATACACTAATTTGTTTGAATCTGATATCTATTTGATATCTGTCTGCCTATCTATCTATATCAGATAGATAGATAGATAGATAGATAGATAGATAGATAGATAGATAGATAGATAGATAGATGATAGATAGATAGGTGGATAGGTGGATGATAGATAGATGGATGATAGATAGATGGATGATAGATAGATAGATGATATATATCTCAACATAAAAGAGGTAGAATGAGATCAATTGCAGAAGCACAGGTGATCAGTGTTCCCTCTAAGCTGAGTTAGTGTGAGCTAGCTCACAGTTTTTTATTCTCCAGCTCACACGTTTTTGTCTTAGCTCAGGCAGGATGGCTCCAGAGCAAACTAATTTATGCCAACAGCCAAATCGCTTGCTCACAACTTTGATGCAAGTAGGTCACAAAGTAGAATTTTTGCTCACAAGAATCCACAGCTTAGAGGGAGCATTGCAGGTGATCTGTCTTTTTCCCGTCCAGTACTGTGAACCTAAAAAATGCCTGTGAAACACTCCTGAAACCTCCAGTGATATTTGATGAATGCAAAATAATTTCCTTTTCTTCACGTTTTCAAAAACCACAGATGTGGGGATACTGATGGCACAACTGCTGGTCAATAGGTACTTGTTTAAAGGCAGCAGATGGCAGTCCAGGATGGTCAGGTGAAGGGTACAGCCTTCTCCCCCCCCCAACACTGCAGTGAGTGTGCTCCAAAAAATGTGCGTTCCTCAAAGGCTGCTTGAAGAATACCTTTTTGCTTGGTTGCAAGTTGCAACAATTATGCATATGAAGGTTCCATGCAAATTAGACTTCAAAGTAGTCAGGTACACCCTGACTGCAGCTGACAAAGGGTGATGGAATGGCAGGCTCCACATCTTCAGATTCGTTCTCCTTTCCAGCCGTCCACAGATACTCTCTCTCAAGATGCGTTTCATCCTCCCCACCCACCCCGTACTGGAGTGCAAAATGTATGCACGGATTCCTGTTTCCGAAGTCTATTTGCACTGCATCAACCTTGCCCCAGTTAATTAGTTCACGGAATTTTCTGCCACAAGATGTGGGGAATGGCCACTGGCTTGAACACCCAAACAAGAAGGTCACAGCCACAAAGAATCACAAGAAGTAGTGTGCACACAGTTGTGAAGACCAGTGCTACAATGCATATAAGAAAGGAAACAACTAAAGCATAAAATGAATGTAATATTTTATATTCACAAGTAAGTATCAAGACGAAATTCCCTGGAGTAGGCTTCCATTTGTCAACGAAACGGAAGCTTACCCTGGGGGATTTCATCTTGATACTTACTTGCCAAAATTACATTCACTTTATACTTTAGTTGTTTCCTTTCTTATATGCATTATAACGCTGGTCTTCACAGCTGTGTGCATACTACTTCTTGTGACTGGCTTGAACACAGCAATCTGACACGTTCATGAAGGATGCCACAATTGCTCAATGGAACCTCCATGTTCAGAAGCAGCCTAACAGACACTTTGTTTAAAAATTAAGAAACAGAATAATGTCACCAAACTGAGGCCACCTCCCCTGGGCTCCCTTCACCGATGATCCATTGCTGAGTTAGAAGGTATTCCTTCCCAGGCCCCTACCCTGAGATCTGATTACATATTCTCACTGCTGTGGCCATTATCTCCAGCTGTACACATTTTCCAGGTATCACCAGACCTCACTAGCCCTCAAGTCTGTCTGGAAAGCTTTGAGGTTAGGAAACTTAGGTTGTTTTGAAAGGAGAATCACAGGGGCCATGATTATGTGGCCAATATTTTGAACCATGCAACACACCAGGCAATGCTGGTCAGAGGTCTACCACCCACGGATCTTTGTGACCCCTCTTCCAGGTTGCCTGGGTTTGTCCACGGGGTCACAAAGAGATCGAGAGCCAGGATACATTCTCCTGCAAAGGGAGTTATGAGCAAAATCTGCCCCCTTCCCACCAGTGAAATGTTCACTAAGCAACTGAATCGGAGACAAAAGATGCTTCCAGGTGGGGCTTTTTGCTCCATTTTGACATCCCTACTGGAACGGGGGGGCCCTCCTGGTATTTTTCAGGGGGGAGGAACATCCAAATGATGCCTTCTCTGAATTGTCCACTTTCTGGGTTTCCCCTGCTTTGCTACGGTCAATCCTTAACCTGGTTTGACGTGACCTTTTTAGAAAGTTCACAGTCAAAGTGCTTTTGCATGCTATGCGGACCGGAAGGCGCACGTTTTTCCCAGTCCACATTGCGGATCACTACAGCATAATAAGCGTTATAGCAATCTGTTGCCCTGATCTATCTGCTCGGGGGGGGGGGACGATACAGCTGTGTGGATGCTCTGTTGCTGCAAGAACCAGAGCACCTTTGTGGTACAGAAGCAGAATGAGGAGCAATCCTAAACCAGTCTACTCAAAAGTAGTGGTGGAGGGTGCCAGCAAGTTTCCAAGGGAAGAGATGAGGGGACGGAACTATGCATAGATAGATCACGAGGGTCTGGCAATAGTGGCCGGGGTCAAGAAGTTCCACAACTTCATCTACGGCCGGCCGCTCACCATCGCCACGGACCTTGCTTGCTGGCAGCCAAGAGATAAGGACACGAGCGTGTGTTCAAATTTGGTTAGAAAGAGCTGGACAGACAGGTTTCCTTTTCATCTGCTTTTCAAGTATTGTTTACCTGACTGGCTGTTTTTCTCTTGTTCCCCCCCCCACCCAGTTTCTCCAAAAAGTGGCGTCAAGATGTCAAGCATATTTGCCTACCTCAGTGCAGAAGTTGACTGGTGCGAAGGGAATTTTGAGCACTCGGAGTACATCGCCGAATACTACAACACGGTAAGATTCAACCAGAAGCAGGGAGATCCCCCGCAACTTCCACGATGTGATCTTGGTTGCACTGTGATGCACAGTGGTAGAAATAAATAAAATCCTTACTAATAATCCCTGTCCCATGCCCTGCAAGAGGAGAAAGAAATCATGATCAGACTCTTGAGAATTCAAAGATGGAAAGCTATCCGCTGCATCTCTGAACGATATACCATTCGGACCCTGACTCCTTTTAATGAAACTTGCCTGTGGGCTGGGAACATCAGGTGCACTGGGTCCTCCTGTCATCCCTGCTACAGAGATGCAACAGGATAATTTGCCTCAAATGATTTGCCCCATAGGCGTAATCTTTGTGGGGGCGGCGGGGCATCAGCCCCCGCCGAAATTTTCAGGAAGGTGCTCAGCCTCCCCCGGGAGCCACCCTTGCTCCTAGCAAAGCAATGCCTCTGGCCCAGCCCCAGCCCCCCCCGGGAAATTGGAAAGTCTACACCCTTGGTTGAACCTCCTCTCTGGCCAGCAGTTTTCCACTGCAAATGATACCAAACTTACTTCCCATTCCTGCAGAATTCGAGAAGCTTGTCTGGAAGACCAACTGGGTCTCTTTTGCATGACCTCATTTCCCCCTCAGCCAAGCCCCCGTAACAGAGATGAGCTAGGTGGGAGGAAAAGGTTCCAGCTAGCTAATGCATGTGATTGGGGCAAATTTGTATTTAAAGAGACCTACTTGCTGCCATGACAGTTATTTAAAACCCTGAGAAATCTGAGTGCTCTTGTATCCATTTGCCATGAGCATGTTGATCCAATGCTTTATTTTGGAGTTTAAATTTCAAGCTGGTCTCGGGAGGGCTTCTAATGTCCTGGCCCCACTGGTGGACCTCCTGATGACACTGGTATTTCTGGCCACTGTGGGATACAGAGTGTTGGACTGGATGGGCCTTTGGCCTGATCCAACATTGGCATCTCTTATGTTCTTATGTTCTTAAGAACACAATGCCATCGGGTCCTTCCATCGCTCTTGATGCACACACCCAGCAGAATTTCCTGCCTCACAGAGGAGGTTGCCCCCTTGTGTCTCTGAAGGAATCACTGCTCTTCCCATCAGATGTCTCTTGCAGAAACATGGGTATGGGCAGGGGTCATTTTGTAGAAAAAGAGGTGCAGGAGCTCATTAGCATCTCATTAGCATAACTTATTTGCATATGCCACACCCCCTGATATCACCAAAGTGTGTGAGAAGGCAACACCCACCGCTCAGGCTCCACTGGACTGTTTTGGATTGCTAGCTATTGGGGGGGGGGAGAAATGTGCAGATCTGTCCTCGCAGAGGAGGGAGAGCTTGTACCTGAATAAAACCTGGTCTTAAAGGTGCCACTGGACTGTTTTGGACCGGGAGGGCTCGGGGGAGCTCTGCAATTTACCTGGGCTACTTCTTGCTCTGACTGAGGGCTGCTGGGAGTAGGGGGTGGGGCTTGTTGCATGTGCCCGCCCCCTGGGCTCTTTGCTGCCAGAGCTCTGCTCCTGTGCACTCCTGCAGGAAATGACCCCTGGGTATGGGTTTCTTTGAAAAGAGGCAATTTTTATTGTTGCAGACTTGAACATAATATAGTTACAGCTGAAAAGTTATTTATGGATTTATTTATTTATCAAATTGATGCCCCGCCCTATCCCAAAAGAATGAGCTCAGGGCAGCCCACGACATAAAATCAACATATCATACAAACAATAAACCATAAATAGCAATAGCAGGTAGCAAGCCCCGTTACAACATAATTACCCTAAAAAGCTACAGTATCCAGATGGCGTCCAGAGTGACACAGGAGGGCACTGGGAAAAGTCAAGCAACAGTGCTATGGACCGGACAGGGAGGCCAGAACAGATCAAACGCCCTCGCCACCTCAACCAGAGGCCTGGCGGAACAGCTCCGTTTTACAGGCCCTTGTTTTAATTCAGACGAAAAGCTGTAAGGAAATATAATTAAAGCATTCTGTGTGTATGTTTGTGTGTGGAATGGGAAGGTAGTGTGTGCAGTGGGTGGGGCAGTCTGGGTACCACTGCGGCCTAGGACCAACATATCTACGTGACCGCCTCTCCCCATACATGCCCCAGAGAGCCTTGTGCTCTGCGGATAGCCATCAGGTGGTTGTCCCTGGCTCAAAAGATGTCTGCCTAGCCTCAACCAGGGCCAGGGCTTTTTCGCTCCTCACCCCAGCCTCAGCCTGGTGGAACATACTTCCGACCAGGGGTCATTTCCTGCAGGAGCGTACAGGAGCGGAGTTCCGGCAGTCAAGAGCCCAGAGGGCGGGCACAGGCAACAAGCCCCACCTCCCAGCAGCCCTCTGTCAGAGCAAGAAGCAGCCAGGTAAGTCGCAGAGCCTCCCCCCCCCAGTTCCCCGTTCCAAATGACTCCAGTGGCACCTTTATTCAGGTACAAGCTCTCCCTCCTCTGTGAGGACAAATCTGCGCATCCCCCCCCCACCATAGCTAGCAATCCAAAACAGTCCAGTGGAGCCTGAGCAGTGGGTGTTGCCTTCTGACACATCTCCAAAATGGACAATTTTAGTTTTAGCGAAATTAGTAGTTAATAATTCAGGGTCACGTGGCTCTTTAAATTTTATCAGGGCTCGTTTCAGGCCAATCCTTGTCTGGGATAAAAGAACAGCATCGTCAGCATACATTAAGATTGGAATCTTTCTGCTACCTGAGAATGAGGGAGCATGAGTATCAGTTGAATGAAGGCATGTGATTAAAGTGTTAATATAGACGTTAAATAAGAAGGGAGCCAGAAGGCAACCTACTCTGACTCCTTTTTGCACTGGAATTCTTTTCGGTAGTTTCCCATCTTGTGTGACTCTTATTTGGATGTTATTATTTTCATGCAGTTTAATTAATAGAAGCAATAGCCTTCTATCGATACCCATGTCGGCCAATTTGGCCCAAAGCCTTCCCCTAGAAACAGAGTTAAAGGCTGCCTTGAGGTCCACAAAGGCCACGTACAAGGTATTCTTCTGATGTTTCACATATTTAAAAATAAGGTAATCTAGGACCAAGCAATGATCAATAGTAGCGTGCCCAGGTGTGAAACCAGCTTGTTCCTCCCTATTGCTGCTGCATAAGATCATTTTGGCTAGGCGTTGTCCTGTTTATCTCCTGGCTGTAGAAAACCAGGGGTCATTTCGTAGAAAAAGAGGTGCAGGAGTTCATTAGCATAACTCATTAGCATAACTTATTTGCATATGCCACACCCCCTGACATCAGAAGGCAACACCCACCGCTCAGGCACCACTGGACTGTTTAGGATTACTAGCTATGGGGGGGGGGCGTGCAGATCCTCGCAGAGGAGGGAGAGCTTGTACCTGAATAAAACTTGGTCTTAAAGGTGCCACTGGACTGTTTTGGATTGCTAGCTATGGGGGGTGGGGAAATGCACAAATCTGCCCTCACAGAGGAAGGAGAGCTTATACCTGAAAGCAGGCAGGGGGGGCGCTGCAACTTAACCGGCTGCTTCTTGCTCCTTGTGGCCCAACTGAGGGATGCTGGGAGCAGGCTTATTGCATGTGCCTGCCCCCTGGGCTCCTTACTGCCGGAGCTCCGCTCCTGTGTGCTCCCACACCTGGAAATGATCCCTGTAGAAACCTGGAATCGAATGTACTGCACTGCCCATTTTAAATGTTTTAAATTGGTTTTATTGTATTATCGGATTGTATTACTTTATAACTGTATTACTTACTGCTGTAAGCAGCCCTCATCCCGTTCGCGGGAAGGGCAGGATACAAATAGAAATAAATAAATAAATAAATATATCCAAAATGGGAGCTGCGTCTTGAGCCTCTACAACAGGCTCCCGGTCAAATTAAGCCCTGATTGATGCTACATAGTGGAACTCTGTACAAACTCAGAGACAATGTCATTCTTGCCTCTCACATTAGTGGACCGATCCTGCTACTAACCCAAGTCAACCAGCCCCAGGATCTGGAGCCAAACTTTAGGGAGTTCTCGTTCCGGTCTGGTTCCTTGGGGAGGCCCTCTCCTTGCACCCAAGGGCACTAACTTCCGTAATGATTACTCTCCTGGGCCCAGGCTTGGGTTCCCAACGTCGTATAGGATTTGTGGAAGATCAGACTGTCAGGGTGAAGCAGGGGTCATTTCGTAGAAGGAGAGGTGCAGGAGCTCATTAGCATAACTCATTAGCATATGCCACACTCCCTGACATCACCGGACGTGTGTCTGAAGGCAACACCCACTGCTCAAGCTCCACTGGACTGTTTTGAATTGCTAGCTATTGGGGGGGGGGAGAACGTGCAGATCTGTCCTTGCAGAGGAGCTTGCACCTGAATAAAGCTTGATCTTAAAGGTGCCACTGGACTGCTTTGGACCGGGGGACCGGGGGGGAGCTCTGCGACTTACCTGGCTGCTTCTTGCTCTGACAGAGGGCTGCTGGGAGCAGGGGGTGGGGCTTGTTGCATGTGCCCGCCCCCTGGGCTCTTTACTGCCGGAGCTCCGCTCCTGTGCGCTCCTGCAGGAAATCACCCCTGGGGTGAAGTAATCCATAGAAAAGGATCACCAAACTCCACGATCAAATCAATCACTCTATGCTTGCAAGGATCAATAGGCACATCCTTGTGGTTGTGTTAGGGTTGCCAGCCTCCAGGTGGGGTCTGGAGATCTCCCGCTTTTACAACTGATCTGCAGCTGACAGAGATCAGCTCCCCTGGAGAAAATGGCTGCTTTGGAGGGTGGGGTGAGCCCCCCCAAACCCTGCCCTCTCCCGGATCTATCCCAAAGTCTCCAGATGTTTTCCAGTCCAGAGCTGGCAACCCTCAGTTGTGTGGATTTCATTTCACTTCCCTTACAGAGTCCAGCTAAAAGCTTTGGGGAGGGCTGGTCCTATCCTGCCCCTTTCTGGTGCCTAACTTGCCATTTTCTCCCTATCCATCAGCATTCATACACAATCAGCAGCACTGACATGTCTGTTCCTACCCTATCAATTTCTGCTGTGGATTTAGATCTTCTGTGATTGAGATCCCCAGTTTAGGCCTCACCTGTGCTGCAGATTCACGTGGGAAAACCACTTAGGCTCTGCCTGCCCCAAATGGAACACAATAATGCAAGCCTACCTCGCAGGGATGCTGGAAGGATTGCCATAAAGATAATGCACCTGATGCCTTTGGAACACTGAAACCGCAACTGTCAGTCATCTTTCTTAACCATAATGATCTGTTAGCACAGGAGGTTGCCTGTCTCTCAACCTACACAAATGGCCATGGGCGCATCTAGGCCATGTGCTTTCCCACATTTCGTGCACTCCATTACTCCAGGCACAGCCTGGAAATCTGGCCTTCCACAAATCACTGCCCCCTCCACCGTTGCCCTTGGGAGACACCTTGTTTCAATCCATTGCAAAAGAGGGCTCAGAAAATGCAGAGCAACACTGATGAAACGGCTCTGGGAACGGAATCATGAAAGACACATGTAGGCCCCAGTCACACGGGAGGATTTGATCTGCAAGAGGGATGGATCGGGGTGCATCAAGCAGGCGCGATCACACCACAACATCTGGGAAACAGTACGCACCCGTCCCCGATCCATCTCTTCCGGCCGAAGATGTGGAGTTAAAATAAACCAGCAAAGCACTACTACCATGACACAGGTGGCAGTGTGATCGCCGACACGCCCGTCTCCCACAGCACGCGAGGCCCCCTACCGAACTGCACAGGCGCACACATGCGCAGCTGACTCACCTCGTTGTCCTGTCTGTGGCTTCCCTCTCACGTCTGATCGCACTGGGGAGCATATGCGCGGCAGCTCAGGGGATCTGTCTGATCCCGCTGCCACGCTTCTCTTTTGCTGCAGCTCTAAAAAGCCACACTTCCGCCCCAGCTTTTCCCACAGTGCGACTGGGGGTGTAGAATAAAAATTTAAGTGCAGAACAAATGTGGAGTGAAGGTGGAGAGTGCTGTGGAACACAAATCCTCGAAGTCCTCCAAAAGCAGAGCAAAATGCCAGTGCAAAAAGGCCAGTGTTTCTTCAGAAAGGAGCCCTTCTTCCCCGGGGACTCTAGAAGTTAAATCTCTGAGCCGGGAATGGAGCTAGCTCATCTCTCTGGGTGTGCTTGCGTGATAGGGAAGATTCTAAAAGGCTTGTCTGAATTTCCCTGTGGCTTTGGGAATTTCAGATTAATTGCTCTTTTTTTCCAAAGGGGAAACAAAGGTGGTTGAAAGGAAGCAAAACCACCGTGGTGTATTATGTCAGAAAAAAGTTATTTTCCAATATCCAATTTGCTAGGAGCAATTCAAGCGCCATCAAATAAGATATGACTAGAGTGTTTGCCAAATGGATTAAAATTATATAGGAATTTCAACGCCACCCACTTTGATACAGTCAGGGGTCATTTAGTAGAAAAAGACGTGCAGGAGCTCATTAGCATAACTCATTAGCATGACTTATTTGCATATGCTACACTCCCTGACATCACCAGACGTGTGTCAGAAGGCAACACCCACCGCTCAGGCTTCACTGGACTGTTTTGGATTGCTAGCTATGGGGTGGGGGGAACGTGCAGATCTGTCCTCGCAGAGGAGGGAGAGCTTGTACCTGAATAAAACTTGGTCTTAAAGATGCCCTGGACTGTTTTGGACCGGGGGGGTCTGCAACTTACCTGCCGGCTTCTTGCTCTGACTGAGGGCTGCTGGGAGCAGGGGGTGGGGCTTGTTGCATGTGCCCACCTCCTGGGCTCTTTACTGCCGGAGCTCTGCAGGAAATGACCCCTGGATACAGTTAGTATATGAAACAAGATGTGATATGCATGATCTCTTGTGGTGTTGACGGCGCTTGAATTGCTCCTCGTAAATTGGATATTGGAAAAAAACTTATAAGTGTGTGAAGAACTTATTTCTGGCATAATATGTCACGGTGGTTTTGCTTCCTTTCAACTTCCATCCCGTGATCTCTCTCTTTGGTTTGCAGCCTCCAGTGGGTGACTGGAGTTCTCCTGGGATTACAACTGATCTGTAGGCAAAAATGGCTTCTTTGGAAGGTGGCATTATACCTGATTGGAGTCCCTCCCCTCCCCGAACCCCACCCTTCTCAGGGTCCATCCCCAAAATCTCCAGGTATTTCCCAAACTGGAGTGGGCAGCCCTAGGGAAACCCATGTGCTCAGGAGCCTATTGTCCAGGGGTCATTTCCTGCAGGAGTGCACAGGAGCGGAGCTCCAGCAGCAAAGAGCCCAGGGGGCGGGCACATGCAACAAGTCCCACCCTCTGCTCCAAGCAGCCCTCAGTCAGAGCAAGAAGCAGTCGGGTAAGTTGTGGGTGCCCCGCCCCCCCTCCCCCGTCCAAAACAGTCCAGTGGCACCTTTAAGACCAGGTTTTATTCAGGTACAAGCTCTCCCTCCTCTGTGAGGACAGATCTGCACGTCCCCCCCCCAATAGCTAGCAATCCAAAACAGTCCAATGGTGCCTTCTGACACACTTCTGGTGATGTCAGGGGGTGTGACATATGCAAATAAGTTATGCTAATGAGCTCCTGCACCTGTTTTTCTACGAAATGTCCATGCACAGCTCGCCACACAGATCTTTGGATTCATTTGCATCCCGCTAATGCATACATTGATCAAACTTGCCATCTCAAAACGATTCACAGGACTGTTCTGTTTTTCTCCGGTTCACCAAAGTGCTGCAGTGCATCGGGCGCAACTGCAGAATGCCATTCAAAGAGAACCTCGATGCTGTTGACATGCTTTTTCTTGCAAGGTTCTTATCAATGTGTTCACATGTGCAGCAGTAACATGGTGGGGGGAGAAATAATAATAACAACAACAACAACAACAACAACAACAACCTGGACCCTCCGGCAAACTCTCCTCCACTGTGCCCTCACAACAGCCCTGCAAGGTAGGTTAGGCTGGTTCCGGAATTAATTTTAGAAGGTCTCCTTGTGAAGATGGAATGAAGAAGGATTGAAACGCAGGGCAGAGAAACACTTTGGGAAAAGAAAGGAACAGAATGGGGGAAACGCAGTAATTCTAAAGGATACCTCACAGTATCCAATCTGCTATTTCAGTGGACCCCTTTTCTGATCCAGCAGGGCTCTTCTTATGTTCAATATTTTGAGCTACTGAAAATGTGTTACGGGGCGGCTATATTTTCCAAACCTATCTTTTAAGTAAAAGAACAAACACCCTCTTGGCAGGGGAAAAACAGGCAGAGTTTACACAGGGCATGGAAACGCCTTCCACAATGTGTACCGGAGGGCAGAGAGACATGGGCAGAAATCTTTGGAATCAGAGTCTCCAACATTTCACGGATGCCATGTTGTCATGAGCTTTTGTGAACCGGCGTGACGTAGCAGATAGAGAGTCAGACTAGGCTCCAGGGAGACCCAAGTTCGAGTTCCCATTTCTACCATGGAAGCTTACTGGAGTGACCCTGGGCCCACCACAAACGCTCAGCCTGGCCTACCTCACAGGGATGTCATGGTGAGAAAATGGAGGAGGAGGGGAAGACCATGTTCTAAGCCACTTTTGAGTCCCAATTGGAGAGAAAAGTGGGGATAATGAATAAATAAAGGCAAAACCTACATGCAGATGCATTCACATTCTCGCATAACTGCCGAGGACACTTTGTCTGCTCCGTGCTGCACTGGTTTCCTTTTTAATAGCTGCATGATCTATAACACATTAGTGTCACGGACTTCATTTATACCCTGCCTTTTTTCCCAGTGGGGATCCCAGAGTAGCTTACATTGTTCTCTCCTCCACTGTGCCCTCACAACAGCCCTGCAAGGTAGGTTAGGCTGAGAGTGTGTGCTTGGCCCAAAGCCATCCAGCAAACTTCCATGACAGAGTAAACATTCGAGCCTGGGGTGTCCCAGATCCTAGTTTGACACTCTTAACCACTACACCACACTGCCTCTCTTAGGAATTAGGACAATCGGAGCATATGACACCACTAGCTTAAACCCCAGGGGGGGGGTCATTTCTTCTTGTAGGGCATTCTAGAGGTTTGGGATCTATAGCTGAGTATTATTGCCTCCTCAGCAAACTTCAGTTCCCAGAGTACTTTGAGGGCAGATATTTTTAACCAAAGATGCCCCCTCCAACTAGGACCTTTTACAAAAGGGACATTGTTCCACTGATACAGAGATGGTACGTTTTCTACCAGAAAAAGAGACTGGGTACCTGACTCACAGTAAGCAAAAAGATGATCATCTTACAGAGCTCGAAAGAACATCTGGCAGGTATCTGGATTTTCCTGGAGTGAACAAACACCACTGGATCTAAAACAAACTGTTGAAAAGTACTGGCCCTTTGGTTACTCACGTCTGAAGAGGCAAATTCCCTTCTATTTCATCCCAAAGCCTAAGATAGTGTAACAAGACTGGAGTTGGGCAAATCATCCCTGTGTTCAACATTTTTTGCGAGCATCCTCGTTGAATATTTGAAAATGTTTGCCAGGTGTTTACGAGTGTTAACGGGAGACTCACAACATTAACTCATGGGTGTGGAATTGTTCGCCCGGGTCATGACTGGCAACAGTTCAAATGCATGCTTGAAGGCAAACTGTGATTTGTACATGTCCGGTATGGACAAGTCCATCCCACAAAACGAGAGAGAAGGACTCTGAAGATAATGGAGAATAAAGCTTGCAACAGACACTCAAAAATTTAACAAGGCAAAAGGGAGGACTGCGATGTACCAGGGGATCGGTTCTTTTCCTTGGTGGTCTCCCATCCTAACCCTGAAAAGAACCTTTAGGGTCTGGAGTTTATCCGTGTAGGACCATCCCATTAAACCAATCAAATATGGCTTCCGCTTCCTTGGAACACACCATCTGTTCCAACATGTCCCAATAGTCCTACATTTCTGATCCTCATGCCTGGCAAATCACTAGGCTCGTTTTTTTTCTTGTTAAATTACTAAGTGTCTGTTGTGAGCAGTGTTCCCTCTAAGCTGAGTTAGTGTGAGCTAGCTCACTATTTTTTAGCCTCCGGCTCACATGTTTTTGTCTTTGCTCAGGAAGGATGTGGCTCCAGAGCAAACTAATTTATGCAGTAGCCAAATCGCTCACTCACAACTTTAATGCCAGTAGCTCACTGTCAGGCTCCCCCACAGCATCAAGGAAGTACACTCTTGTAGAAAGGTTTTACTTTATTTGAAGCTATAGGTACATGTACAGAATCACTGTTAGGAATGAGGGGGAATCAAAGGGCATGACAGGTTATAGTGCATTCAAACAGCTGAGGCCCAATTGCGGGACTTCCCGTGCTCGCCATCGGGCCTGGGAGCAAACGCTTCTAGGCGGCATAACATATCTCCTTCCCACGGCCCCTCCGTGAGATCACCCAAGCAACTATCCAGCAGCGAACCACCTGTGGCCTTGAGAGATATACACGTTCCAGCAGCTAAGCAATTAAGCGCATCAACAGGTCTACATATGAAAACAAAAGCAAATAAGCGCACACATAAGAAAACCAAAAAGAAGAAAATGTGGCAGCTTGCTGACACTCACAAAGTAAGATTTTTGCTCACAAGACTCGACTGCTTAGAAGGAGCATTGGTTGCAAGCATGATCCATTGTTGGGGTTTTATTCCCGAATCAGGGTGTCTCTTCGTATGTGGAATGGCTGCATCTTGTCCGTACCAAACATGTGCAAGAATTAGGGTTGCCAATTTGCAGGCGAGGCCTGGAGTTCTCCTGAAATTACATTTGATCTCCAGGCTACAGAGATCAGTCCCCTTAGGAAGTATGGTAGTATTAGAAGGCATAGATTCTAGGGGAAATCACTCCCCAAATTGCCCCCCTCCACAGGCAGGGTTCCCCCCAAATCTCCAGGGATTTATTTATTTATTTATGTATTTATTGTATTTATAACTCGCCCTCCTTCTGTAGCAGGAGTTGGCAGAATTGGCAACTCAAGCAGAAATGCGCGGGAATACTCACTCTCCTCTGCTTAATCCACACAGCAAACCTGTGAAATAGGCTACACTGAGAGTCTGTGTCTGGCCCCAGGTCACCCAGTGAATTTCCATGGCAAAGTGAGAATTCGAACCACATCCCAGTCTGACGCTCTGAGAGCGCCAGTTTGGTGTCGTGGTTAGGAGCGTGGACTCTAATCTGGGAGAACTGGGTTTGATTCCCTGCTCCTCCACTTGCAGCTGCCGGAGTGACCTTGGGTCAGTCACAGTTCTCTCAGAGCTGTTCTCTCAAGATCAGTTCTCTCAGAACTCTCTCAGCCCCACCTACCTCATAGGGTGTCTGTTGTGGGGAGGGGAAGGGAAAGGAGATTGTAAGCCACTCAGAGACTCCGAGTGAAGGGCAGGGCATAAATCCAATCTCCTCTACTCTTGATCACTACACCACATTTGATTTATAGGTTAAAACTGTACACGCACACTTCCTTTATGGATCAAACTGGCTTACAATTCCAAATTCTACAACAAACAAGGTGCAGTAAAACCCAAGTAACTGCCTCTTATCTCCCAGATGCCTCCAGCCACATCCACTTTCTATATGATTTGTCATTTCACCTGCCTTAGACAGCGTGTTCTTTGCGTTGTTCCCTAATTGTTTAACCCTACTCCAATTGGTTGTCTTATTCTACCCAACTACGCTGTTTATATCCTGAAATCCACCACCTGATATCCTGCAATCCGTTTTGTGTTGTCCAATTTCACTGTTTTTATCCTGTGATCTGCTTTATAGTCTGCCAGAAGGCCAGACTAAAAATAAAAAACAACATGCCCTAGCGAATAAAAGAACCTCGCTGCCAGGGCCAATGCCAGGGCCAGATTTTTTTTTCACACTAGGCAAGGCTACCTTCTCCCCCCCCCCCCCCCGGGTGCAGCCACCGATTTTCAAATATAAATGCATTTGAGGAAAAATGAAAAACAAAAAGGATTGAAATTGCTAATTTCTTTTTTTAAAATGTGAGAACAAGTAATACAATCTGATGACTTTTGATAGGGTTCAAGAATCACACAGTACACAGAACATAGGTACAAGCTCTCTGAACAGCTCAGTTCATCTCTCTGTCCCAACTGATCTCTCTAACTGCCTGTCAGCAACGTTTTATTAACAGAAAGAAAAACCAGTTCATTCATTTGTACAGTGTTACATTATGAAGCTTATATCTTAGGAATACAGAATGTTCTTCTCACAGGCAAATCATCCTTGAAAGTTGCAAAGCTTGTGTGCCCTCAGCAATTCATTGCTCTACAGTAAAACAACAGACTTATGCAGACTCAGCAAAGAATATGTCCTGCTTGCCAATTCTCCCGGCAGAGTAGTATCTCTGTGGGAATTCGAACTTTGACCTGGGAAGCCTGAACTTTGACCTCGGGTTTGCCTCACAAGGTTTTTGATCAGACCTCCACAACAATCTCTGATTTTTTCTCTCAAACAGAAAAACACAAATCACAAAGCATTTTGAAAAGCCCTGTTAATTGTGATGTTGAAATTTAAGTATCTTTAATGTTTCCATCGGTGAGAGGGGCGTCGCAATCCTTCTGCCAGGATATTTGATAAGACAGGCGTTTGGGAGGCAACTCCTTACGAAGGAGATTATAGAGGGCTGAAATCAGGCCACGGTTCTGAGAGTCATATGAGTGTAGAATGAATTCCAAATCTGTCCTTGGTCTGGTGAAAAGAGGAACCCGTTTGAGAGTACTAAACATATGTTGCAATTGTAAATACAGAAACCATGGTATTGGAATTCCTAACTTCCGCTCTATGGCCCCGATCACATGCAGAATTTTCCGTGCTTTTTGTTAAAATCTTTCAGTTTATTACTAAAAAGCAATATTTTGCTACTACCAGAGTTACCGACTTCATGGTATCTTCCAAAAATATTTCAGCGGCACAGTATCTGCAAATTTCAAATAGTTGTCCAAGGGTTTAAATTGGGCAAGTAAAGGAAAAATTAGCTGGTGTCTCTCTCTACCATAGCGTTTGCAATGTAAAAAAAATGTGTGTGATTGTTTCAACTTCTTTATCTGCACATAGACAACATCTTTGATGTGTAAGCCAACGGAGATACCTTCCTTGCAGTAAGTTAGAACAAAACACATCAAAACACGCTCTAGAAAAGATAAAAAGAAGGGAAGAAGAAACAAGAAGAGAATGTAACTGAGATATAAGCACTTGAAGATTGACTGGGTCAATATCTGTTGTAGTCGAGAAAAAGATTGAGTTTCTAGACACTGTAAATGACTGTGCTATGGAGCAGATGGTCACGGAACCTACCAGGGGAGAGGCGATCCTTGAATTGGTCCTAAGTAACACTCAAGACCTGGTGAGAGATGTAAAAGTGATTGCACCGCTTGGGAACAGTGATCATAATGTTGTTGAGTTCAACATTTGTATAAATAGGGAATTGGCCAAAAAGACTCACACAACCACTTTTAACTTTAAAAGGGGTAATTTTTCTGATATGAGGGGACATGTGGGGAGGAAACTGAAGGGAAAAGTAGAAAGGGTCAAAACCATTGGGGAAGCTTGGAAACTGTTTAAAACTACAATTCTAGAAGAAAAATATATATATTCCGCAGGTTAGGAAAGGCACAAATAGGTATAGGAAAAAGCCTGCATGGTTAACAAAGTAATGGAAGCTGTAAAAGGTAAAAAGGATTCCTTTAAGGAAGAAAGCTAGAGTCTCTGGCCCCGGTCACACGGGGGGGGTGGGGGGAGCACGGTCAAAGCACGGCTTTTCTGAGCCGCAGAAAAATAGATGCGCGGTGGCAGTATCAGACAGATCCCCTGAGCTGCCGCGCAGTTGCTCCCCGGCACGATCAGATGCCGGTGGGGTGGGGTGTCAGCTATGCTGCCATAAGGGTTGGGGGTGGGGTGCTAACTTGCCAGGACTGCTGCATTCCTTTTCAGCTTCTGTAATGCTTGCTTATCTATGGCCTTGCAGGTGGGGTGTTGTGTCTGGGATATTAGGGAACCGTGGGAGCGCCTTCGGTTCTTCGCTTCGGCTCTAACAGCCTGGGGAGGCTCCTTCTCCCACGCGTGGGAATGTGGCTAATTGGCCTAAGGAAGGGGGGGTGCATATGAATACCCTATATCCCATTATGCTTGTAGGGGAGACACCATTCTTAACGCCTTTGTTAATGCATCTGTAGCTCTTCAATATAGTATAACCTTTCCATGAAGCGTGTACTCAGTTGATGGCTGTGGAACCTGACATTCTGTTAAGAATCCTCATTCTTTATCTACACATATCTCTCTCTCAAAGATGAGCGACGAAGAGGAGAAACAGGTCCCCTCCGAAGAGGAGATTCTAGTCCCCACCACATCTGGGGGGGGAGACTCCCACGACCCAGGCGAAGGCACCGGTGACCACTACACCTCTGGTGACCACTGCTGGGACGGGAGCGGTTCCAAAGACGACCTCGACCCATTTGTTCCTGACCCCTTCAGGGCCGCGGCAACCGCCTGGCCAAGGGTACCATCCAAGCTCCAGGTGGAGCCAATTCAACCCAGACTCCACGGCAGAGACTTATATGCTTACGCAGGGGCCCCAGAGAGACAGTAGGTTTGACCTGGGGTTTGCCTCAGCTGGAGGTTTTCCCCCCTACGGGGGCCCCTTAGAGCTACTACCGGAGGCATGGGTGATGGAGAGGTCGAAGGCGAGGAGTGGGCATGTGTCCCCTGTTGAGGGACTGGAACTGGCCCATAGAATGGAGGTGGCGAATCGGGAGAGGCGGCAGTTGCGAGAAGGGTTGGAGGAAGTCATCCAAGCGATCCCGCAGTTGGTGGTCCAAGCCATCCGAGCGGAGCGGGAAGATCAACCGGCGGCACTGGTAATCCCTGCCACCCCACTGGCACCTCCACCCCAACCGGAGGATGTACCTGCGCCAGGACCAGGGGAGGCCCTAGCAGCACCATGACCAGGAAGCCCGAGAGGCCCGGTGCTACATCGCCCGAAAGACCTGATCGAGGCCACATTTGACAGAAACTCTGAGGAACTATCCTACTTTGTGGTTCGAGTGATGAAGTTTGTGGAAAGGTCGGTCTGCCTGTTCCCGAATGACAGCAGCCGAGTGGATGTGGTGGCCGCCAGCTTACGGGGAGCTTCCGCGTCTTGGTATGTGGGATTACACAACAGCAGGGGCCCGGAGCTGGTGAATTTGGGCGCTTTTATGTGGGAGTTGCGTGCCCAATTTGAAGACCAGAACGCCGGGCCCAAAGCAAGAGCCTTCCTGCACACCCTGAAGCAAGGGAAGAGATTGGTGAGGGAATACTCCTCGGAGTTTAAGTTGCACGCAGCAAAGGCCCAGATTTGGCCAGATCCGGTGCTGGCTGAGTTGTACCTGGTAGGGCTGAACCCCATGATCCAAGAAACGGTCCTACGGGCAGTGGATCCGGTCTCCCTACCAGCGTGTATGCAAGAGGCGGAGAGTGCGGAAACCCACCTGAATATCCTGCGCCTGGACATCGCAACAGCGGGAGGTAAGCCTACCCCTCCAGCGCAGAAGGTGAAACCGGCGCGGGTGGCTGAGACTACTCGAGAGCAATGTATGCGCCAAGGGCTCTGCTTAAAGTGTGGGGATCGGGGCCATTTTGCGGCTGACTGCAGGGGAGCGGGCCTAATGAAACAGGGGCTGAGCGATCCAGCGAAAGCACGCCCCGCCACCCCGGCCAGAAAGTTGACAGGGAAACCGAAATTTGCCAAAGCACTACAGGCAGCCCCTGAGGAGCTGGGAGAAGAGTCCAGCGAGGAAGTCCCCGAGCCGGCAGGAAAAGGCCAGGTCCTGCTGTGAGAGGCGCAGAGCAGCAGGGCCCAATCCCGGAGGCGCCTAAAGTGGTGAGCAGCTTCCTCCCCTTGTTTTTCGTGACTGTGACTCTGATTAACCGAGCCCTTGGGACACATATCCATGTAAGAGCACTCATTGACTCGGGGTGTGGAAGGGATCTCATCAACCCTTCCTTAGTTACGGGGCTGGAAGCTGGGGTGGTGAAGTTGGAAGATCCGTTGATTTTTACCCAAATAGATGATTCCACGATGAAAGAACCCTGTGAATACAAGACTGTGCCTCTGCGGGTTGGGGCAGGGATCACTGGGAAGAGC
>NW_015172025.1:891085-894196 GCF_001447785.1 Gekko japonicus | reverse complement strand
CAAAAACTACCCAAGGGACGCATTTATGCAATGGGGCCAACCAAGAAAGATGAACTGCGCACATTTATTGATAAAAATCTGGCCAGGGGTTTCATCCGGCCAGCCTCCTCCCCTTTTGCGGCCCTGGTGCTTTTCCGGAAGAAAAAGGATGGGGGTTGAGGTTGTGCATGGATTACCGGGGATTGAACACAGTGTCTTCAACCAATGCTTACCCCATGCCTTTGATCAACGATCTCCTGGCCAAAGCAGCCAAAGGGAAAATTTTCTCGAAATTGGATCTTCGCAATGTTTACTTTCGGGTTTGCATCAGGGAGGGGTCAAACATAAAACTGCCTTTAATATGCCCCTGGGTCACTTTGAGTACCGTGTGATGCCATTCGGTCTTCAGGGGGCACTGGGGGTCTTCATGAATTTGATCAATGAGGTGTTGCACAAACACTTGTTCAAGGGGGTGCTTGTTTACCTAGATGATATCTTGCTGTACTCCCCGACCTACCTTCCCATGTGAAATTGGTGAGGGAAGTTCTGACCACATTGCACAAGCACAAACTGTTTGCAAAACTCTCTAAGTGCGAGTTTCACAAGACCCACATTGACTTTCTAGGATATCGGATCTCTGACAAGGGCTTGGAGATGGACCCGGGGAAAGTATGGGATGTGTTGAGCTGGGGAGTCCCTCGCACCAGGCTCCAGTTACAATCCTTCCTCGGGTTTGCGAACTTTTACAGAAATTTCCTGCCCAACTTTGCCCAGGTCAGTTTGCCCCTGACCGACTTGTTGAAAACAAAGGTAAAGGGGCCAGACCAAGCCGGGGGCAGCATTGACTTGTAGTCAGGAGTACCAAGAGGCTTTCGAACGCCTCAAGACTTTGTTCACCTCTGAACTAATCTTAGCTCACCCTGATTAAACGAAAAAAATTATTGTTCAAACTGACGCGTCTGATGTGGCCATGGGGGGCCATCCTCCAAGAAGAGGGGGATGGGTTACTGCACCCCTTGGCATACATGTCTAGGAAGTTTAATGACACGGAACGCAATTGGTCAGTTTGGGAGAAGGAGGCGGGGGCCATAAAACTCGCCCTGGCCACCTGGAGGCACTGTTTGGAGGGGGAGAGAGTCCCATTCGAGGTATGGACTGATCATAAAAACCTGGAAATGCTTAAGATGCCCCGGTGCCTAAATGCAAAACAACCCAGGTGGGCTGATTTCTTTTCCAAGTTCCAGTTCACCCTTCCTCAGTTTCCTGGCTCTGCGAACTCTTTGGCTGACGTCCTGTCACGCCTCCCCCAGCCTGACAGCCAACGAGAATTTATTTTGGACTTAGTGTTCACGCCTTCCCACCTGGGTGGGGCAGTGACAACACGTAGCCAGGCTCGCCCCACCGCCCTCCCCCCTGCTTCACGGCCACCTGACACCTCCCAATCGGACAAGCTGGGGGGGGGGGTTGACATGACAAATTCGCCTCTGCCTTCTTGGAGGGCGAAAAGGCGGTAGTGGATGCAGAAGGAGACTTCGAACTGCGGGCTGATGGCTGTTGGTACCGTGGACATAAACTGTTCTGCTCTCCCTCAGGGGGGAGGTGTTGCAGGCCGTGCATGGCTCTAAATTGTCGGGACACTCCGGTTTTGTTAAGTCCCTTCAACTCCTGCAGTGGCAATTCTGGTGGTCGCAAATGCGAAAGGATTTATCCTCGTTTGTCAAGTCCTGCCAAATCTGTACCATGAGTAAACACGGCCAGGGAAAGCCCCGGGTTTGTTGCACCCTCATCCTACTCCGACCCGGCCCTGGGAGGTGATATCCATGGACTTTATCATGGATCTTCCACCCAGGAAGTCGATGACTATCGTATGGGTGGTAGTGGATTTGTTTTCTAAGCAGGCACACTTCATTCCGTTTGCCTCTTTGCCCACGGCTAAAGCACTAGCCAAAGTGTTTCTTTTACATGTCGTCCGCCTGCACATGCTCCCAGACAAGGTGGTGTCCAACAGGGGGACCCAATTCGTGTCCAGGTTTGGGGGGGAACTGTTGAAATTGATGGGGGTGGAACGGGGCCTGAGCAGTGCCGATCACCCAGAGACTGACGGCCAGACGGAACGGGTTAATCAGACCTTGGAGCAATACCTCCGTTGCTTCAACAAGAAGATTGGGTGGATCTGCTGCCCCTGGGTGAATTCTGTTATAACAACACTTGCCATTCCTCGACCGGACTGTCCCAGTTTAAGGCTTTGTATAGCTACGATAGCCCACTGGTGCCCTTCCTGGAAGGGACCAATGACTTGGGCCCAGGGGATGCAGCTCAATGGTGTCAATGTTTAAAGGAGTCGTGGCCGCTCCTTTGCAAGACTTTGAATATGGCCAAGGAGGCATACAAGACCCAGGCTGACAAGAGAAGGGTGGAGGGATGGGCTCAAAATGCAGCCCCGCAGCTTTGGGTGTGAAATTGACCAATAGTATCGGGGCAAACGGCGGCACAACATCAAGGCAGCTCTAGTGCGAAATCAGCCTGTGTTTTTGCGCCTGGGACTGCGGAAACATCTGTGGGAACGAGGGAAAGCACCGGAGGAATACAAGTGAAGGCACGGGGAAACTTGACACTGCTGAAACCGTCTAAGAGAGTGAACTGAAGGAAGAAAATTGTCCCTGAGAACACAATCTACATTTCGCACCTGGAACTTCCAACAGGAACCTACCTAGGTAGCAAGGAAGCCTCAGTGCTCCTTAGCACAGACTTTCTGGAAAACCAGCTATTCCAGCCCAAGTTTCTCTTTTGTCAGATGGCATTTGCCCCATGGCAGGGCTCAGTATGTAATGCAGGGGCCCTCAATCTACAGCTGGCCACATGCGGCCAGCATGCCCCCCCACTCCACGCCCCCATCCTGTGGGAGCGCCGCGTGTGGGCTGAGTGCCGCCACGCCTCTCGGAGCTGCAGCCCTGGGCGGGGAAGCTGGAGCAGCCCAGTCAGCTTCGCGGAGGAGATGCCACAGCGCTGCCAGCTCCAGGGCTCGCCTGCTTCAGCTGCCGGGCATGCAAGGTGCGCAGTGGGGGGAGCCAGTGACCGGACCGCCATGCCAGGCTTTTGAGGGCTGCTGCTGCTGCCTGCCGCTCCGCCATC
>NW_015172025.1:877417-890695 GCF_001447785.1 Gekko japonicus | reverse complement strand
CCCCCACCGCTTGGGGCCTGCAGAGTGAGAGAAAGCGGGACCCCCCCCGGGCAATGTTCCTTCTAAAGCAGTGGAGTCTTGTGAGCAAACATTCTACTGGCATTCAAGTTGTGAGCCAGTAATTTGGCTCCGGCATCGATTAGTTTGCTCTGGAGCCCTCCTTCCTGAGCTAAGACAAACATCGCTTCACCTCGAGCCCTGCAATAAGGCACTCCGGGGCTAAATTAGCAGGTTGCTGGAGTGGAGCAGCAGAAAGAGGAGACCCTCGCTGGAGGGAAGTGTGTCTGTATTGCGGGGCTTTCCCTTTTGAAATCAAGCCGTGGCGGGGCTTCACTTGTGGTATGCTTGGCTGCCGCCAGGCCTGCTTCCCACATGCGGCGCTTCTCCCCAACTGGCCACACGCCGGGCCCTGGAGGCCTGGCTTCACACTGTGGTGGTGGGAAGGGACATTTTCGGAGGGATCCCTCGCTCACAGTTTTAATGCCAGGAGCTCACAAGACTCCACAGGGAGCATTGGTCAGGAGCCTGTCTCAGGATTTAGGTGGGGAGACTCTCTTGCCAGGTGCCCTCCCCTTCAAGTTAAAGCCATCCAAAAGGGCGTTGTACTGGAAACTGAGGCAACATGGAAGTGCATTTGACTTGAGCCAATGAGTCAATGCAAAGAGAGGCGTGAACAGCTGCGGCGACTAGCAGTGACAGATATGGAACTGGACATTGACCATCTCATTAGCCAAAAGCAGGCCGATAATTCCCATTGAAATACTGGAAAGTTTGTTGATTTTACTTTACTTGTTCTTCATTTTAAATATTGTATTTGTTCCCGTTTTGTTTTTTTACTTCAAAATAAGATATGTGCAGTGTGCATAGGAATTTGTTCATAGTTGTGTTTTTTTTAACTATAGTCCGGCCCTCCAACGGTCTGAACTGGCCCCCTGTTTAAAAAGTTTGAGGACCTCTGATGTAATGTGACAGGGGAAAGAAGAATCAAGCTGTTCCTGATGCCAGGCCGCAGACACCAAACACTTTTATTCCACCGGCAGGACAAAGACTCTGCGAAATTTCAGGTTGTTGTGTTTGAAACATTTGTTCCCTCCCCAGTTTGGTTGCTGCAACAGTTTCCTCATCGCTTTGCCTGCAATCCAGCAAAGACAGGCGTTGGCCCACGAATACCAGGGTTGGATCATGGCTCCTGGATCTGCTTTTTTAATTAAAAAAAATAGCCATGGGGGCCTGACCCTGCCGGGGATTGCAATGCGAAGAGAGTTTTTGAAATCTGAGTGTGCGTGGGGGAGACAGAAACCTCTCTCTCCTTCCCCAGTGCCATGGTACCCCCCACTACAATTTTAAAAGTAAAAACAAAAATCAGATTCGGAAATGGCACCGAATCCCGGTGGTGGACTCAGAATCACCAAATGCAGCACCATTCTGGGGGTAACCACAATTCACCCCAATACGTCTGCTGATGAGAAGCAAGCAAGGCCAGCACAACTGAATCATGCAGAGTCTCACCAGGCAGCCTCTTCGCATGAGTAATTCTGCTGCCTCTGCTTAGGGAATATAGTTTCAACCTTTATTGAGGAATTACACCCCTTCCCAGTGGAGGATGGCTGGAAGCCGTCATGCCAGAGCAGGGACTCTTGCAGAGAAGCAATGGGCATCCTCCTTCATGATTAGGTCCCTTGACCTACTTATTTCTCATTCAAATGTACATTCAAAACACCTCTCAGTCTGAGGCATTGCAAAACATACACACATAAGCTGGCTCAAATGTAGGTTTTTTTATGGGCCTATGTCCATGAGCCCCCCTTTCATAGCTTCCTTCTCTCCCCCAAACTGCAAACCCCATTTCCTCACCCTGCAATTGCAGCTAGGCTGGGGGGAGATCCTGACACTCTTTTATTTTAGCTGGGCCTGGAGTTGCCAATTCCAGTTTGGGAAACTGCTGGAGGTTTGGGAGGATGGAGTTTGGAAAGGGAAGGTGGCTCAGCAAGGTATGTGCAACCACAATTAATCTCAAGTAAAGGAGAGGTGCCAGTAGGCACAAGTTCAGAAAACGCTTGTCTGACAAAGAATTAATGGGCATGTCTGACATCAGAAACCACAACATTCAAAAAACAGTGGGGGAACATTTTAACCTTCCAGGACATTCAGTTGCTGACCTAAAAGTAGCAATTATCTGACAAAGGAATTTCAAAGGGAGATTAGAAACAGAGACTGCTGAATTGCGACTGATAATGAAGCTCAAGACAATGCATTCTCCTGGACTGAATTGAGACCCAGGTTTCCTGTCTCATTACCAATGCTGATTTCTCCATGCCTACTACCTCTCTGCATATCACACCTAATCCAGTCACACCCGCTATTGTCATTTGCCCGCTAATGTCATTCGGCATCTGAAATCACTTTCCAATATATAGGACAGATGGACTCACATTCTAGCTGCATCTGAAGTGAGCAGTGACTCATGAAAGCTCACACCCTGCCACAAATTTTGTTAGTTTTTAAGGTGCTAAAGGTAAAGGTAAAGGTTCCCTTGCTTGAAAACCAGTCAAGTCCGACTCTAGGGTTGCGGTGCTCATCTCCGTTTCAAAGCCGAAGAGCCAGCGCTGTCTGAAGACGTTTCCGTGGTCATGTGGCCGGCATGACTAAACACCAAGGCACACGGAACGCTGTTACCTTCCCACTGAAGTGGTCCCTATTTATCTACTTGCAATTTCTTGCTTTCGAACTGCTAGGTTGGCAGGAGCTGGAACTAGAGACGGGAGCTCACTCCGTCATGCGGCAACTCAGGTCTCGAACTGCTGAACTACTGACCTTTGACAGCCTGCAGTTCAGCGTCTTAACCACTTGAGCCACCACAGCTCCCTTTTTAAGGTGCTACTGGACTCTTAACTCTTTTTCTACTGCTAAGCCTACTCTATCAGTGAATCAGACCCAGAATGGGTTTGTGCTGAATACTTACAAGCAAAACCATCTAGCATGGCAGTGAAAGGGCTCCCAGAGAAAGCCATGGGTTGACAACAGAAGGTGTGCTTGGGTGGTCACAAAGTCCCCAATTCAACCTCCCATCAAAAAGCTGTCAGGTGTTAGGAAAGATCCTGGTCTCTCTGAGCCCCTGGAGAGCCGCTGCTACTCAGATCAGATGATATTCAGCTGGATGAACTAATGCAGGGGAACCTGACCTTCTGAAGCCTGCCACAGGAGGCAAAGCTAAACACAAAATGGCTGCCACGGCTTCCCTTAAGTCACACAGTGCTGAGGTGGCAGCTGCTGCCAAAGCAATGTTTTTTTGGTTTAAAAAACTGCACAACCAATCAAACCTCCAGTAGTCAGTCAAAAGCCCTCCTGGGCTACAGAAGAAGAAGAGAGTGGATGTATACCCCGCTCTTCTCAGAGCGGCTTACAATCTCCTTTCCCTTCCCCTCCCCACAGCAGACACCCTGTGAGCAATGTTCCCTCTAAGCTGTGGAGTCCTGTGAGCAAAAATTCTACTTTGTGAGCTACTGGCATTAAAATTGTGAGCGAGCGGTTTGGCTACTGCATAAATTAGTCAGCTCTGGAGCCATCCTTCCTGAACTAAGACAAAAATGTGTGAGCCGGGGGCTAAAAACTGTGAGCTAGCTCACACTAACTCAGCTTAGAGGGAACACTGCCTGTGAGGTAGGTGGGGCTGAGAAAGCTCTGAGAGAACTGCCCTTAAGAGAACAGCTCTGAGAGAACTTGTGACTGACCCAAGGTCACAGCAGCTGGCTACATGTGGAGGAGTGGGAAATCACCCTTCACTACCCGAAGGAGTCTCAAAGTGGCTTACAAACTCCTTTCCCTTCCCCTCCCCACAACAGACACTCTGTGAGGTAGGTGGGGCTGAGAGAGCTCTTGACAGAAACTGCTCTTGAAGAAGAAGAGAAGAGATTGGATTTATACCCCGCCCTTCAGTACCCAAAGGAGTCTCAGAGCGGCTTACAAACTCCTTTCCCTTCCCCTCCCCACAACAGACACCCTGGGAGGCAGGTGGGGCTGAGAGAGCTCTGACAGAAACTGCCCTTAAGAGAACAGCTCTGAGAGAACTTGTGACTGACCCAAGGTCACAGCAGCTGGCTGCATGTGGAGGAGTGGGAAATCACCCTTCACTACCCGAAGGAGTCTCAAAGTGGCTTACAATCTTCTTTCCCTTCCCTTCCCCACAACAGACACCCTGTGAGGGAGGTGGGGCTGAGAGAGCTCTGAGAGAGCTGCCCTTGAGGGAACAGCTCTGAGAGAACTTGTGACTGACCCAAGGTCACACCAGCTGGCTGCATGTGGAGGTGTGGGGAATCAAACCCAGTTCTCCCAGATTAGAGTCTATACTCCCAACGGCTAAACCAAACTGGCTCTCTCAAGCCTCGCTGGCCCCTCCTCCTTCCTAAAAAAAACCCACTTGGAGGCACCAGGAAAGGGGTTGGCGGGCACTATGCTATCCACGGGTACCACGTTGGGGCCCCCTGAACCCATGGCTCGGCACAGCATCAGTCGAGAGAGTCGCCGAGCAAGAGGAGCACGGAGCAAGCAGCGACAATTCTGTGGGCTAGAGCCCAATACATTCTGTACATGCTTAGAGATTCCCCCCCCATTTAACCAGCTGGCCCTCAGCTTGGGTTGCCAGGTTCCCCCCCTGGCCACTGGTGAGGAATGGAGGGGTAGGGTTGCCAAATCCAGGCTGAGAAACTCCTGGAGATTTGGGGATGGAGTCTGGGGAGGACAGGGAGGACAGTGGGGTACAAGGCCCTGGAGTCCCCTCTTTGGAGCATCCGTTTTCTCCAGGACAGCTGATCTCTGTAGTCTGGAGAGGAGCTGTAATTCGGGGGGGGGGTCTCCAGGTCCCGCCTGGAGGCTGGCATCCTCAGCCCTGAACTGGAACCACCGCACAAGCCTCCGTTAAAATTGACTCAAGCGAGATTTGGATTTTAAACCATGTGAAAAATGCCCCTCCTATCCTACATTAAAGAATTCAGGACTGTATTTCTGGTTCAGTGACATGTCTGTCAGCATAATTTTTTTTTTTTTGCTCTCTTCTTTGTGTGTGTGTGTATTTTTCTTGGAGTCCTTCCAAACCAGCCGTTGTAGAAATGCGCTCCCATGTGGCACAGAATTAGGAACTTTTGCTCCTTCACAAAACTGAGGAGATCAGAAGCCCCCTAACTGGGTCAGACTAAGGAGCCACGTAGTCCAGCATAGGGGGCCAGCCAAGATGCCCCCCAGAAAAGCCTTCAAGCAGGCAACAGCAGCTGCTTTTCCAAGGTAGACTGCCTCTGCACCTGGAAGATAGATTCCGGTGGGTAGCCGTGTTGGTCTGAAGATGCAGAACAAAGTTCGAGTCCAGTGGCACCTTTAAATCTTATAAGATATAAGCTTTCATGTGCATGCACACTTTGTCAGATATACTGAAGTGGAAGTCCATACATATAGCAACTTAGCATACAGCATGGAATAATAAGCTTGGTTTATATTACATTCTATTATATTACATTCTGCTCTTCATTACATTATAATCTACTATTCCAGTCCACTATTCCAAATAAGAAATAAAATAAAGAGGATATTGGTTAAATCTAAACATGTTATCATTAGAACACAGTCCTTTAAACTCATAACTAGGTGGTATCTAATGCCACAAAAATTGCATCACATACAATCATCCCCATCACCTTTATGCTGGAGAGGTTGTAGGGAAATAGGCTTCTATCGAATTTGTTGGTGGGATTACAAATATATAAAGGCATTTTGGCAAGAAATAATCCACCACATTTCTGATATCACGACATACAATATGGCTTTTGACTTGGAATCATTACTACTTGAGGCTTGGCAACTTAATCTTCCTCTACACAAAGAACTTACTGCTTTATTGTGTGCGGCAGCCAGATTTGTTATAGCCAGATCTTGGAAACCTAATACACATCTCTCCATCTCTGATTGGATAAAGAAAGTATGCAAATTTTGCCTTATGGATAAACTTTCTGATGCTATCTTTTCTAGAACTTCAGGCTCTGCTGATTCTAATTTTACTTCAACTTGGTTTTCCTTCTTAGCATATTTATCTACCAAAAATGATTACGCTTCAATCTTAGATACAATAACAATGGTTTATTAGAGTGTTATTTATACTGTTTACAGGTGTTGATTCATCTCTTGCTGTATTCTTACTATTACTGTTATTAATGTATTGATTTATATGTTATTGTATCTGTTTATTGATAATAAAGTTTATTTTTAAAAAATAAGGGTGGAAATAGACTCCATGTGCCCCCACTCGGGGGCTTTTTTAAGAGCAGATGTGGGACACACAACACTGAACTGGATTAACAATTGATCAAATAACAACAACAATCTCAGCTCTCCGTTTGCCCCTTTCTCCTGCAGATCAGCAACCTCATTTTCTTCATCATGACTCCTTTCATGATCATACTGAACTTCGACTACATGAAATATCGGCCTGGCCGTGTCCGCAGCCTTGCTTTTATGGTGGTGTTCATTGGTAGGTGACCGAGAAATCAGAAACCTGCCAGGGGTTGGGGATCGTTTCCTGGGCTATCGGAGGCGACCCATCTCTGGGAGAGATCACCTGAGGCTGAGGGAAAGGGGTGAAGGACAGACACTGGAGGCATTTTGAAATTCGCCGCCAAGGACGGCAAGTGGGAGGGAGTTCCAGGGACTGGCTCTCCTGTCCAAAGGCCCCCCCCCAGGGCTCAGGGATAAGGAGAGCACTAGGAGAGCCACAAGTGCAGGGTTTCCAGGTCAAAAAGTGGGGGCTTCTGGACAGATCTAAACCCTGCCCTGCCATTGTTTTTTAAAGTGCTGGCTAGAAGATCTGACTCAAACAAGATCCTCTTGTTCATTTGCAGGTGTTTCCTCCATCTATTTCCACATGACGCTTAGCTATGCCGGGCAGCTGTTGGACGAACTCTCCATTCTCTGGACGATGGGTCTGAGCTACGGTTGCTGGTTTCCCATGCACCATTTCCCACCCTTCATCAAGAACAGGTTAAGAGAGTCCTTCCTCCCCTCCCCTCCCCATCCTTTGTTGTCTAGTTTTGCTCTTCACTCTTGAGGTGTTCAGCGATGCCGGGCACGGTGGAGGACTCGGACTACGACATGTGTTCAGACGCGTTTATTGTACTTCACAACAAGGGAAAAATGGCCCTGCAGGGTCAACTATATGCACTCCACCCGGCACACCTCTGTCCCCATTGGAGGGTTTGAATTTCCTGCCAAGGGTGCTATTGGTGGACTCTAGGTGGACTAGGATCCTAGGTCCCCTTTGTGTTTGGGGACCAAGCGCCTGCTTAGCCGCGGACCCCTGGTGGCGATCCGCGTACGTAACAACTCTGTTCTACAAATCCCTGCTTGTGTGCTCTCAGGTCAATAACAGACCACGCAAGGGAAGTCTTGGTGAGGATGGAAAAGTTCTTTAGATATTTAATTGCAATGAAAGATGTGAAAACAGTCAGGCCAAAACAGCCAATCAAAAATCGACTGCTTTCTTGTCTGCTAGCATTAGCTAAAACGACACTCTAACCTACAAAGGCGAGGCCTTGCCACTTAGTAGGCTTTCATTAAGTCCTAATATAAATCTTAATATAAATATTCATGAAGCCAGAAAAATATAAGCATATGAATAATCTGAACTGGGGGGGGGAAATCATTATATATTCCCATCCATGCTGGCAACTCCGTGCCTTTCTTCCTGGACTCCAATTTAATATACTATATGCAACACACACACACACACAACATGGGCAATTGCGTCACCATCTTTCGAGAGAATTTTTTCTCCCTGTCCCAAAAAACTAGAACTTGAGAGCATCGAATTAAACTGATGGGCAATAGATTCAAGATGGACAAAAGGAAATACTTCTTTACACAGAGAGTGATTAGAAGGCAGAATTCTCTGCCAGAGGATGTAGTGATGGCCACAGGAATAAACAGCTTTAAAAGGGGATTAGATACATTCGTGGAGGATAGGTATATCTGTGGCTACTAGCCATGGTGACTGAGGGGAACCTTCACATTCAAATGCACTAATCCTCTGAATCCCTGAGCCAGGAGGCAACATCAGGGAAAGGCCTCGGCCTCTCTGCCCTGTTGCTGGCCCTCCAGAGGAACTGGCTGGCCACTGTGTGAAACAGGATGCTGCACTAGATGGACCACTGGTCTGACCCAGCAGGGTTTTTCTTGTTTTGTGTATGTGTGTGTAGCCAGTTTGATGTAGTGGTTAGGAGCATGGACTTTAATCTTGGAGAACTGGGTTTGATTCCCCACTTCTTCACATGAAGCTGCTGGGTAACCTTGGGTCAGTCACAAGTTCTCTCACGAGAATTCCTTGAAAGAGCTTTCTCAGCCCCACCTACCTCACAGGGTGTCTGTTGTGGGGAGAGGAAGGGAAAGGAGATTGTAAATCACTCTGAGACTCCTTCAAGTAGTGAAAGGCAGAGTATAAATCCATCCTCCTCCTCCTCTTCTTTTTTTCTTCTTCTTCTTCTTCTTCGTGAGGCTTTGCTGATATGCAAAGGAACCATCATACATATGATTGCATCAAGATCCTTAAGAACATAAGAAGAGCCCTGCTGGATCAAACCAATAGTCCATCTAGTCCAGGACAATGTTTTCACTGATGTGTGTACTCACGCTTACGGATCACACGCTTACGGAGCACACAGAAAGACTCTCATGACAATTCCATCGGGGAAGGGACAATGGTTTATCAATGCACAGGTCTTCAGTAACATGTAGGGTGGGAAAGACCCAAAGAAACAGGAAGCTGTGGCTAACTGCATGTACAGCATGCACTGAACAAAACTAGGAGATAGGAACAGAGACATGCAGGAGGTTCTAAGGCAATGCTAAGAGTTCCTGTGCTCACAACTGTATTTTTATTCCCACAGGGAACAGTTTGCATACATGGTGGGCATCGTGATGGTGGTGAGCACAATAATGTCCTTCATCAAACCGGTGGTCAATGCTTATGCTCTGAACAGCGTCGCCATCCACCTCCTGTACGTGATCTTCCTGGAAGTCAAAAGGTAAAGGAAAAAATGAATGACTCCCGGGGACCTTTGCATTGCTCTGATTCACATTGGTTGGGGCAATAAGGACTGATCTTTCAGTAAATATCCATCTCTCATGGGGACCGAGATCTCACTCACTTCTCAATGGCACTCTGCCTTTAATAGGCTATCAGGAAAAAGCTGTGTCTTCAAAACACACAGAGTTTGTTCAAGGAGACAGGAGACAGAAAGGGTAATCTTTCACTCGGACCTGGTTACCTCTGATTAAGAATATTTATTTATTTATTTATTCGATTTATATACCGCCCTAAACCCCCCCCCCATGGGGGTCTCTGGGCGGTTTACAATTTTAGTAGTGCTAGTCACATGTTACAGTCCCTAACTACGGCCACATTCTCAGAGGGGTTGGGTCAGCCTACCAGCACCCAGGTGGTAACGGTTCTTTCTTCCGGCCTCCGACATCTTCGGCTTCAGATGTCTCTCGGTCCTTCAGTCCAGCGGGACGTTTCTTTGTAGTGCTTCCGGCGGTGGCTGCTTTTCGACGCGCAAATCTGCTCTCCTTGGTCCCCATTTATCTACTCGCCCTTTAATGGGCTTTCGAACTGCTGGGTGGGCGGGAGCATAAGAACATAAGAGAAGCCAATGTTGGGTCAGGCCAATGGCCCATCCAATCCAACACTTTGTCACACAGTGGCCAAAAATACCAGGTGCCACCAGGAGATCCACCAGTTGGGCCGGGACACTAGAAGTCCTCCTGCTGTTGCCCCCCTCCCCAAGCACCAGGAATACAGAGCATCCCTTGCCCCAGACCGAGAGCTCCTATCTATACCTGGTGGCTAATAGCCACTGGTGGACCTCTGCTCCAGATGTTTATCCGATTCCCTCTTGAAGCTGTCCATGCTTGTAGCCACCACCACCTCCTGTGGCAGTGAATTCCTCTTTGGGTGAAGAAGTACTTCCTTTTATCCATTCTAACCCAACTGCTCAGCAATTTCATTGAGTGCCCACGAGTTCTTGTATTGTGAGAAAGTGAGAAAAGTACTTCTTTCTCTACCTGCTCTATCCCATGCATAATCTTGTAAACCTCGATCATGTCACCCCTCAGCCAGAGTTTTTCCAAGGTAAAGAGCTCCAAGTGTTTTAACCTTTCTTCATAGGGAAAGTGTTCCAACCCTTTTATCATTCTAGTTGCCCTTTTCTGCACTTTTTCCAGTGCTATAATATCTTTTTTGAGGTGTGGTGACCAGAACTGTACACAGTACTCCAAATGAGGTTGCACCATCGATTTATACAGGGACATTATGATACTGGCTGATTTGTTTTCAATTCCCCTCCTAATAGTCCCAAGCATAGTATTGGCCTTTTTTATTGCAGCTGAACACTGTCTCAACATTGTGAGTTCTCTACTACGACTCCAAGACCTCTCTCTTGATCAGTCTCTGCCAGTTCGGACCCCATCAACGTGTATTTATATTTTTGGCTCCAATGTGCATCACTTTGCACTCGACCACATTGAACCCCATTTGCCACGTTGACGCCCACTCGCCCATCCTCGACAGATCCCTTGGAGTGCCTCACAATCCTCCCTGGTTCTCACCACCCTGAACAACTTTGTGTCATCCGCAAATTTAGCCACTTCACTTACTCCCAACTCCAAATCATTAATAAACAAGGTAAAAGGAATCAGACAGATCCCTGTGGTACCCCACCGCTTAATGCGGTGCTGTTCCTTGGGGTGTGGGGTGCAGGGTTCACAATACAGGACACAAACGGCTGCAGGAACTGATCTGAATGAAGGAAGGAAGGAAGGAACCCCCTTCTCTCACGCAGCAGCTTTATTTATACACTGGGAGTTACAAACATTCGAGCATCATTGTGGAATGTGTGTGTGTGTGTGTGTGTGTTTCCAGGCAGCTGTCCGCTATCTGCCTCTCCCCCTTTCTCTCAAGGCTAACTGACATAGTTTAGGCAGTCACCAGACTTCTCTTAGCACACAAACACTTTTGGGTTACCAATTCTCCAGGCAGGAGATTCCTGCACTGCCCTACAGCTTAACACCCTCCACTGAGAAAATTGCCCATTTATTAGCCAGTTTTATTCAGTATTGTTCTCCTGGATAGGACCAGTAAAAATCATGAGGGGCAGCAGTCTGTGGTTGTCAGTTCGCTTTCATCCGTTGTGTTGGGCTTGGGTTCAAACCTGTTGGTGTGGCCTCACCTGGAATCCAGTTAGTTTCTGTGATCCAAGCTTTTGTGGCCACAATTGTGATCTATGCTTTCATGGCCACGGTTGCCAAGAGCCACCATGGGCCCTTGGACCAAGATTCCATCGGGGCCACCTGCATACCGCCCCGATCCAAACCAAATATCATAACAAATCACTTGGCTGGCTGTTACCATGAATCGGTAGTAATAAAAGAATTGGCCTGTCCATCCATCTGCCCATTTGTGCCAGGCATAATTCATCAGAGAGGAAATGTAGGGGACTCAGAATTGGCCACCGTCTTCAAGGTGACTGTGGCACCACCCGAAAGCCTGGTGATACAGAGCTGGACTTCAGAAGCCTTACCTGCAGGGGGCGCTGTTGGTGAGTAATGTCCTTGGCAGATGGTAGAGACGCTCCCAAGAATATGTGCTGTTCCTAGATGGCGAAGAAAGGCAAAACAAGTTGACACAAGCAGGATTGCCGAAAGCCACGATGGGCACCCGGACGAAGATTCCACCTGGGACACCCGCATACGACCCGGATCCAAACCAAGTATCGTAGCAAAACAAATCACTTGGCTGGCTGTTACCATGAGTCTACCATCTGTCTGTCCATTTGTGGCAGGCATAATTCATCAGGGAGTAAAGGCAGGAGACTCAGAATTGGCCACCAGCTTCAGGGTGATCGTGATTGTTCCAGGGCCATGGGGATATCTTGGCCCAGGTTATATTGAGACACACATACACCCCCGGGCTATTGGCAGTGGAAGCGAAGAGTCTCTGCAGCAGATGTAACTCATCAGAAAATAACACTACATGTTTGAAAACTGGCCAGCAACCCCAGAATGGCAATGGAAGCTGCAGTGCCAAAAATGAACTGGGAACTGGGACACCCTGAACCGGGTTGCCAATGCAACAGGTAATAAGAGAGCCTTGAAGCAACCTGTCAGGTGTCTCTAAGACTCAGATCCCCAGCCCGCCATAGAAGGTTGCTGCCGAGTGACACACTCTCAGCCCGACCTACCTGACAGGGATGTTGTGAGGATAAAATGGAGGGCAGGAAAACAGTTCAGTTTTGGGTCCAAACAGGGTAGAAATGTATGACATTTGTTATACATCTGATTTTGCCTACAGTTCACCAAACAAACAAACAAAGGATGCTAGCTGTTGCTTCACTCAGTATTGCTGCAACCCATTTGGCAGGTTGAAGAACTGTCATTCAATATCAAACCATGGTTAAATATTGGGAACACACGATTGGGGCAGGTCCCTCATAACTATAGAAGCCAACATAATTATGTACAAGAAGCAAAAGCGTTTTCCTTCCCTTTTTCCAGGCAAGCTGTATGATGAAGTGTGCTTTAGTTCACAAAAACTTCATGTCACAATAATTCTTACATAAAATAGGAGCTCTCGGTCTGGGGCAAGTGATGCTCTGTATTCTTGGTGCCTGGGGGGGCAACAGTGGGAGGGCTCCTAGTGTCCCAGCCCCACTGCTGGACCTCCTGATGGCTCCTGGTATTTTTGGCCACTGTGTGACAGTGTTGGACTGGATGGGCCATTGGCCTGATCCAGCATTTGGCTTCTCTTATGTTGTTACGTTCTTAAGTGAATCAGTAAGAAATCTGTTTCAGTTTACCCTTGTAACTTTACCTATATCCAAAAACAGGGGCAAAATGGATTACGTATAGTGCTGAATGAGAAGTACTGGGGCCACTGGGACTGGTTTTGCTGACATTAGAAAGATCACATTAGATCTCCCACCAACACAGTAACAATGGTAACAACTCAGGGGCTGAACTGGGAGTTCTAATTTCTCTTCCACATGTACAATTGCTGAAACAGATTAATGTTCTATTACCGTGCATGTAAAGGGTAGAGGAGGAGGAAAGCATACTTTTACTATTTACTCTCACTCCTTCTGTTCATAATATTAACTAAGGTTTGCTACTATACAGCTATTAAGTATATTCTAAATTGCCATGCAGGATAGGGATGAGAAGAAGGAGGAGGAGGAGGAGGAGGAGGAG
>NW_015172025.1:863974-877313 GCF_001447785.1 Gekko japonicus | reverse complement strand
GCTGCTTAAGGACCTCATTGCGCCTAAGCAGACTAAGGACGAGTCCTATGTGGTGCTGGTGAAAGCGCTGACCGACCACCTTTCACCAAAGCCCACAAAGTTTGCTGAGCCCATGGACTTTTTTGCGCGGGTCCAGGGGCCGGATGAGCTGGCCTCCGAGTTCTTGGCCGGGCTCCGGCGGGCGGCCACCAGGTCTTCATTTCCCCACCTGGCGGCCTTGTTAAACCAGTTCCTTTTGGGTCTCCAGGAACCCAAACTCTGGAGGAAACTGGTTAGACAGGACGACCTGGACCTAGACAAGGCGCTCAGGGAGGCAGCAGCCTACGAGAAGGCGCACGAAGACTGCTGCATGCGGGCGGTCCATCGCACTCAAGCAATGCTCGAGTCGGACGACTCCAAGAACGAGGAAGTGCTCCAGGTCTGCTGCCGTCCCTCCCAGCAGCATCACCCCGGTGGAGCACAATCGGCCAAAGCCGTCCCAATGTGCCAGCTGTGGGGAAGCACACGAACGCTGCAGTTGCCGGTTCCGGGACGCCGTCTGCCGCTCCTGCAACAAGCCGGGCCACATTGCCAGGGTCTGCCCCTCCCCACGACCACCACAGAAGACTTCGACCCACCAGATCTCGGATCAACACACAGACCTGCATACCCTCTCAGCCCACCACCAGCAGCACCAGGTATGTAACTTGCCCCCCGATAGCCCAAATAAGGTGCACGTGACGGTGTTTATAGAGGGGTCCCCCTGCAGCATGGAAATAGACACTGGCTCTAACTATTCCATAATTTCTGAGGAAACGCTGCGCTCTCTCTTCCCATGGGGGGGACCCCCTCTGCATAAACCACAGGGGTTTAAGTTATGGGACTTTAACAAGAACCCTGTGGCGGATCGGGGCTGGGGCAAGTTTAAGGTGTAGTTTCAGGACTTCCGTGGAAAATTGGACTTGCTGGTGGGAGGGGGGAGGCTCTCCAGTCTGCTGGGACTTTCTTGGTTCGGGCCCCTGGGATTGACGATCGCAGGGGTGAATCAGCTCTGAGCTGAGGACTTTGCAGCTGTGTGCAATGGTTCCCCAGGGTTTTCGATGGCACACTCGGCAGCTACACAGGAGCCCCCATTTCCCTCGACCTTGACCCGGCTATCCACCTTATCTGGGTTAAGGCCAGACACCCCCCTATTGCGATGAGGCCAAAGATTGAGACAGAGCTTGATCACTTGGTTGCCCAGGGGGTGTTAGAGCCTGTCGCTTCCGCACAATGGGAGACCCCGATAGTCACCCCGGTCAAGCCAAATGGCGATGTGCAAATTTGAACAAAGCCCTCCAAGACCACGCTTATCCAGTACCGGTGGTCAGCCATGTGTTAGCTGCACTGGTGGGGGCGAGGATTTTCACCAAACTGGACTTGGCCCAGGCGTACCAGCAACTGCTGGTGGATAGCAACACACAAGGGGGCTTTCAAGGTACATAAGCTCCAGTTTGGGGTATCGGTCGCACTGGGAATATTTCAATCTTTCATGGACAATTTGTTAAAAGGTATTCCAGGAGTGCAGCCGTTTCTAGACGACGTGCTCATCGCGGCCCCGGATACCTTGACCTTTGCCGATCGACTGCAGGCTGTGCTCCAGCGTTTCAACACGGCCGGCCTGAAGGTCAAGTGTGAGAAATGCTTGCTCGGGGTTCCCAAGGTGGAGTTCTTGGGATTCGCCGTAGACGCCCAAGGTATTCACCCCATGGAAGAGGAAACAACGGCTATCTTGCAGGCTCCCCCACCTACGTCCAAGACAGAATTACAGGCTTTCCTTTATCACTCTTTTCTCCCTCTGAAGGCCGCTGTGGCGCCTGCTGGATAGAATGCTCTGTGGGACTGGGGCCCGGAGCACGCCGCCGCTTTTCAGGCGGTAAAGGACCTTCTTGTCTCCAACTCAGTCCTCTCCCATTTCAATGAGGCCCTTCCCATGGTCCTGGCCCGCGATGCCTCTCCGTATGGGGTCAGGGCAGTCTTGGGCCACCAGTTACCGGACGGCCGGGAGGTTCCGGTTGCTTATTATTCTCGCACCCTGTCATCTGCCGAGCGTAACTATGTGCAGTTTGACAAGGAGGCACTGGCAATTGTGGCGGGGGTGAAAAAAGTTCACCACTACTTGTACGGTTGGCCGTTCACGATCCTGACAGACCATAAACCATTCCTCGGCCTCCTGGCCCCCGACTGCCAAACCCTGCAGATGACATCTCCCCAGGTGTTCCGGTGGTCTGGGTTTTTTGGCAGGATACTCGTATGCACTTGTCCATCGGCCCAGGAAAGTGATGGGACATGCTGATGCTTTGAGCCGTCTCCCACTGCCGTCTATGGATATGGACCTGGCACCCGCTCATTTGGAAGCTCTTCCCGATCAACCGGTGCAGGTTTGGGAAGTGGTGTGCCGGACAGCCAAAGACCTGATCCTTTGCCACGTCTTGGACTGGGTGAGAAGGGGGTGGCCTACGGCCCCGGGGGGGGGCAGACTTCACTGCCTTTGCATCCCACAAGGATGAGCTGTCGGCCCACAAAGGCTGCTTGATGTGGGGCGGCAGAGTGGTGATCCCATCCCCTTTATGGGAAAGAGGCCTTATGGCGCTCCATGAGATTCATCCCGTGGTGGTCTGGATGAAAGCTTTGGCCAGAAGTTATGTCTGGTGGCCAGGGATGGATCGGGAGATCAAGGACCGGGTCAAGAGGTGTCTGCCCTGCCAAGAGTCCCGGCCCGAGCCTCCCCGGGCTCCCGCTAGAGCCTGGGAGTCCTCACACAAGCCCTGGTTTCGGCTCCACTTGGACTTGGCGGGGCAATTCCAGGGTCAACTATTCTTCATACTAGTGGACGTATACAGCAAATGGCTCGAGGTCATTTCGGTGCCGTCCACTTCCTCCAGAGCAGCCATCCGGGCCATGTGGCACATCTTCAGTGTGCATAGTATTCCCAACACCCTGGTCACCGACAATGGCTCAGCTTTCACCTGGAGCGAATTCCAGGATTTCACCCATTACTACAGAATTCACCACATCAGATATGCCCCATTCCACCCAGCGACAAACGACCAAGCCGAACGCATGGTTCGGATGACCAAGGATGCGCTCCGCCAGCAAGGACTGGGACTACAAGCTAGCTGCATTCCTCTTTGGCCAGAGAACGATGCCCCACACCGCAACGGGACACAGCCCAGCGGAACTACTCTTGGGCCGGCACCTGACAACCAGGCTGGATTGAGCCCCGGAAGAAAAACTGGCCACAGAGTCACCAGAGGCAGCTAGAGGGTCTATGCCCGGAACTATGCGCAAGGCCCGCCATGGATTCCGGCCTGGGTGGTGAGAGTCCGGGGACCCAGGTCATACGAGATTTCCAGCGAGGACGGCCAGATATTACACCGCCATATTGATCAGATGCGGCAGCGGGTGCTGCCATACGACCCGGAGGACTTTGAAGACCCAGACACCCCAGAAACTCCGTCTCTACCTCAGCTACCGGACACCCTTGCCCGACACAAGGAGGCACCAGTCGATTCTCCAATTGACAGCACGACCGTGCCCCGAGAAACAGCGTTACCAGCACCACAACTGCCAACACCGCCCATCTCTCAGCCAAGCGCTACGGTATCACCTTCCGCCCCGGTTCCCGCACCTCGCCGCTCTACGAGAACCCGTAAAGCACCCTCCTATTTGCAGGACTTTGTGTGTGGGTGTCTTTTGGACAAAGGGGGGAGGGTATCCATCTCAGACCGCGTGCGTGGCCATTTCACCACACGGTCATGCGAAGCGGCCGAGCTTCGCACTCAGTAACAATGGGACAAGCGGATCCTAGCCGGCACCTATCGGCAGGCTAGCCTCCCGGCTGAGAGCCTATGGAACTCTCGGCCACTGTAAATAGCCAATCACTTGTGTGTGTGTTTTGGGTGCGGGGTTGTTGCACATCTAAACCAGCCTGCGAGCTGGTTACTTTGTCTTGTTCCTGATCTAATAAAGTACGCTAAGCTGAAATCACTCGTCTGTCTGCGTACTTTTTGGAGGAGGAGGAGGAGATTGGATTTATACCCTGCCCTTCACTACCCAAAGGAGTCTCAGAGTGGCTTACAAACTCCTTTCCCTCCCCCTCCCCACAACAGACACTCTGTGAGGGAGGTGGGGCTGACAGAGCTCTGACAGAAACTGCTCTTTTTCCAGAACAGCTGTGCTAGAACTATGGCTTGCCCAAGGTCATCCAGCAGGTGCAAGTGGAGGAGTGGGGAATGAAACCCGGTTCTTCCAGATTAGTTGAGACCAAACTTGAAAAAAAGGGGGAGAGACATGGAAAAAATTAGGTGGAGGGAGTGATACGTGAATGAGAAAAGTGTGGGAAAGAGGGAGAAAAATTGAGGAAAAGAGCAGGAAAGGTTGTTTTAGCTTGCTGCAACGCAAGATCTGCTATGCAAGTCTGGCAGAAAGGAGAGTCTAGCCAACAGAAGAGAGAAGAGGGAAAAAATTGGATTTATACCCCGCCTTTCACTACCCGAAGGAGTTTCAGAGAAGCTTACAATCTCCTTTTCCTTCCCCTCCCCACAACAGACACCCTGTGGGGAGGTGGGGCTGAGAGAGCTCTCTCAAGAACTGCCCTTGAGAGAACTGCTCTGAAAGAACTTGTGACTGACCCAAGGTCATGCCAGCAGCTGCATGTGGAGGAGTGGGGAATGAAACCCGGTTCTCCCAGATTAGAGACCACGCTCCTAACCAATACACCAAACTACACCAGAATGCCTTTTCCTTTACTCAGAGTTGCATGAATGGAGGTTACCTTTGATCTGGTTAAATGAGGAAGCCCCGAGAAGCCCTTGAGTCAAGCTTGGGAAGAGCAGAATGTCATCTAGATGTCATGTAGATGCACCCCCAAAATGTCATGGCACCCAGCCAAACTAGAGGGCCAGTTTGGTGTAGTGGTTAAGTGCGCGGACTCTAATCTGGGAGAACCAGGTTTGATTCCCCACTCCTCTACGTGCAGCCAGCTGGTGTGACCTTGGGTCAGTCACAAGTTCTCTCAGAGCTGTTCTCTCAAGAAGCAGTCCTCGAGTGAGCTCGCTCAGCCCCACCCACCTCACAGTGTGTCTGTTGTGGGGAAGGGAAGAGAAAGGAGTTTGTAGGCCACTCTGAGACTCCGAGTGAAGGGCGGGGTATAACACCAATTCTTCTCCACCTGCCAGTGCCGACGGGGGCTGAAGGGGACTAAGAGTACCATACCAGTTTCCCTCTCTTGGCACCCCAACAGCTGTCCAGCCATCCCCCCCCCCCTCCGCAGGATGCCAGCTTTGGGTATAAGAACTTGGCTGTCCTGGGAGTGGGAGAAGTGAAACAGGACTTAGCCAGAATCTTTGGACTTTGGGTACATTCTCAATTATGTTTTTAACATTCTACAGAGACTTCAAAAAAAAAAAAAAAAGACTGCCCCATCTTGTTGTTGTACCTACACCGTCAGAACCAGGTGCAGGGTTCCCATTAAGCCACACACATTTTATTGAGTCCCTGGTGTAGCAGAGAGAACTAGCTTTTAGTCATGTCCTTTCCGGCTGACTGCATGGGCCAAAATTTCAGAGCTCTTCCCCTCCCGCTTGGTTGAATCTGAACTCTTGAAACCTATCAATGTTAATTCAAGACCTCATTTCATAGTATCTTGCCTTATATATAATTCTGTTTTGGTCATGGACTCTCCTGAACATTCCACACGCTCCCAAATCAGTTCACTCCCTGATCTGTCACTCAGAAGCTGTCCCTATCCACGGGCTGTGTTGCCTGAGTCTCGCCTCCAATATTCTAAACAGTTTGCTGTTCCTCTCTTCACAGTAGCCAGTTGGAATATGCGGCCTGATTGGCCTTTGCCTCTAACATTCCAGTTTGCTGTTGCTGTTGAATGTGTCCTGAGGTAAAATACATATCCCAATTTTCCCTTAAACGGTCACTGGAGTTGCCAAAATACATATCCCAATCTTCCTTTAAATGGTAACTGGAGTTGCCAATCTCCCTGTGGGACCTGGAGATCTCCCAGAGATAACCATGTTCCCCAGCCACAGCACATCATTTCCCCTACAGAAAATTTCCCAGCTATTACAATGGCTGCTTTGGGCAGTGGACTCTATGGCATTATACCCTGCTGAAGTCCCTCCGCACCCCAAACCCTGCCCTCTCCAGGCTCTACCCCTCAAATCTACAGGTCTGGCCCTCCCTTTAGTATTGCCAGCCTCCAGGCAGCACCTGGAGATCTCCAACATCAGTTCTCCTCGAGAAAATGGCTACTTTGGGCAATGGAGTATGGCATTATACCCTGCTGAGGTCCCTCCGCACCCCAAACCCTGTCCTCCCCAGGCTCTACCCCTCAAATCTACAGGTATTTCCCAATCCAGAGTTGGCAACCCAGTAACCCTGTAATCATGAGCCCCTGATCTGATGGCTGCAGCTCTTGCAGAGGCACAGGGAGCCTCAGAGAGCAAGTCATTTCTACGGCTTTTCTGCATTGAGAGTGGTCAAACAATCTGACAGCACTCCACGAGTAGTGATGCCGATCATTGGAAGAGGGCAATGCCAGAGCAGCGACTCATGCAGAGAGGCAGTGTGTTTGGTGGATTCTCTCAGCCCCGCATTCATTTTGGTATGGGGGTTCCATCAGGAGGCCCGTCGTGGAAGGGCTGGATCAGGGGAAGGATGCAACTTCTCAAATCTTGGGTGTCTTTCACAGGAACACCAACCCCCGCGCACGACGGCTGGCTGGCATTACCGTGATCTGGTGGTCCATCGCCATCAGCTGCTGGATAGCAGACAAGTTCTTCTGCGAATTCTGCCGAATGATCAACTTCTGTTATCTTCACAGCTTGTGGTAAGCGAGACACGGCGCTTGTGCCAAAGCAACTTCGGGGCTTCCTATCTATCTAGAACAATTTTGATCCTGCCCTGTATCCAAGAAGCATACAAGTGCCTCCCTGCTATTTTCACAACAACTCTGCGAAGTAGGTTAGCCTGTGAGAAAGTGATTGGTCCAAGATAACCCAGCAAGCTTCCCATCTGAGTAAGGATTCGAACCTGGGCCTCTGCAGCCAATTTGACAGTCTCACCACTTCACTGCACAACCTTTCCCACTCAGGGCTTCACAAATATCTTTTCCCCCCATTTGTTTTCATTCTCATGGATATTCATTAAGAATATTTTTTCACCCTACCTATTTCCGTTCCTAGCTTCCCCCCGTTTCATTCATTCCTTTCAAGGCATATTATGCCATTTTTACCTCCAAGCAGACATTCATTTTCTGTTCATTTCACTACTGAACGTCGTTCTTTTGGTTGGGTTGCCCAGTCCCTCCTGGAGATTGGGGGGACTTACCAGGAGCAGGCGGGAGGCCTAAAGAACTTCACTGGTGATGTGGCTATGTCACGTCCGGTGTGTCCCGGAGGTGATATCATGTTGCAGTGTCGGGGCAGCAGTCTGGTATTTGGGCAAAAACTCTGCAGTAAAAATGGCTTCTGCCATGGAGTTGTTGCCCAAATGCCAGACTGCTGCCCCGACACTGCTGACAAGATGATGCCGCTTCCGATGCGTGGTGGAAGGGGTGTCACCACATTGTCGGGGCCTTACTCTCTCCACCTCCTGGTAAGTCCCCCCACCGGAGGGGTACAGGGCCTGGCGGCAGGAGACCTCCGCCTCCCCTGGGAGCTCTGGCAACCCTATTATTTTGGTCAAGGAAAAAAAGATTTTTGCAATCCATCCCGAATGTTACCAATCCATAAAAGACACTCCAGCTTTTGAATGGAGTGGTCACAGAATTCAGTCAGACAGCTGATTCAGGTTGGTGATAACCATGGCTTCTCAAGGTACAAAAAGATTTTTGAAAAACGGCATATATTGTATGGTGAAAATGCAGAGCAAGGAACTGAAAAATAGCATGCAAATGTGTGTCCAGTGGTGGAATCTGAGGGGGGGGGGGAGAGAAGAAGAAGAAGCAGCAGCAGCAGCCATTAAGTCACAACCAACTTTTGGCTAGAGATGTAAAGGCCAGGGGTGGGGGGAATTAAAAAACAAAACGTTTTCCCCAAGGGCTTTCCCCGTCAATTTTTCCAACAAAAAATTAGAAATTTTGTGGAGTATTGGGGAAAGAACTCTCCTATGAAATATTTTCTTTTAGAACGAGAGATATACTTTTAAAGACAATGTGAGCTGCTGTAGACCAGGGGTCCCCAAACTTTTTGAGCCTATGGGTACAGCTCGGTGTAGTGGTTAGGAGCATGGACTCTAATCTGGGAGAACCAGATTTGATTCCTCACTCCTCCACATGCAGCTGCTGGGTGACCTTGCACAAGCCACAGTTCTCTCAGAGCTGTTCTCTCAGAGCTCTCTCAGCCCCACCTCCCTCTCAGGGTGTCTGTTGTGGGGAGAGGAAGGGAAAGGAGATTGTAAGCCGCTCTGAGACTCCAAGTGAAGGGCAGGGTATAAATCCAGAACCACCACCACCTCCTCCTTCTGGAATTCTGGCACTGCCTGGTGGGTGCAGCCACAAAATGGCTGCCACGGGAGACAGAGCCAAACACAAAATGGCTGCTCTAGGAGGTAGAGTCATACACAGAGAGGAAGCCCGAGTGCAAGGAAGAAAGGTGATTTTAAAAATATGATGTCAGTTAACACTGCCATTCTCTGGAATGTGTGTGTGGGGGAATCCTCCTTGCCTCTGCCTGGTACACTGTGTGGTGTGTGGTGTGATCTGATTATCGAACCCTGACATACGCTGGGAAAGAGGAGTGAGAAAGAATAAAACTAACACTGTGGTGACCACTGCCACTGAAACAATATTATTTTAATCTGCCCAACCAATTGGATCTCTAGTGGCCAATCAGAAGACCCGCTGGGCAGAAGACCCGCTACACCAGGCCCCACCCACTTTTTAAAAATGCTTGGTGGGCGCCTGGAAAGATGTTGGCAGGCGCCACAGCATTCACAGGGACCATGTTGGGGAGTCCTATTGTAGACATATACAGTGCTTAAATTCAAGATGCATTTGTGCTTCTTGAAGGATACCTAATCTTTATGAGGGGAGCATGCAGGGCTGTCATTGCTTCTCAACAGTTGCATGCCTTCTGTCATCCTTTCGACCTGATGCGATTGACTCTTCCACCTCTCCCTCAAACCACTGTGACACATTTACCCACAGACTGGGTAAAAAGCAGCTTATTGCCCTAACTTGCTAGAAGGAAGCAAAATATCAGAAGGAGGGGCAGAAACTGCACCAAAGTCTCAGAGGAAAACCGAAAGTTTCATTGAGAACGTAGTTCTCTCTAACCAGATATCAAAATTTAAGGTACATGTGCTAAGATAGCATCAGATGTATCAGCTTGCAGTTGTCTTTCAAGTATTGGGTAGATTTGCAGTTTTGTTTGCAGAAAATTATGGCATTTATAACTTTTAAATCCCATAACTGTTTTGAATACTGCAATTTTATACGCTAAGTAAACAGATTCGGGTGGGTAGCCATGCTGGTCTGAAGCAGCAGAACAAAGTTTGAGTCCAGTGGGGGCACTTTTAAGAGCAACAAAGTTTTATTCAATGGATAAATAAATAAACTTTGGCCCCGGTCACACGGGAGGTTTTGGCCTGGAAGAGGGACGGATCAGGGGCACAGCAAATGGGCGCAATCAAACCACAACATCTGGGAAGCGGCACGCACCCGTCCCCGATCCGTCCCTTCAGCCGGAAAACCCACTGCAAAAAAGAACCTGCAAAAGAACAGGAATACCGGAAACGGCGCAGCAAGTGCGGCCGTGAGATCACCGGCGCGCCCGTCTTCCGGAGCAATCGAGGCTCCCAGCTGAACTGCGCATGCGCACACATGCGCAGTTCGGCTGCCTCGCTCTCCCTTCAGTGGCTTCCCCTCCCCCGGCATCTGATCGTGCCGGGGAGGAACTGCGCGGCGGCTCAGGGGATCTATCTGATCCTGCCGCCGCGTGTCTCTTTTGGTGCAGCTCTAAAAAGCCGCACTTTGGCCGTTCTCCCCCCCCCCCGTGTGGCAGGGGCCTTTGTTGGTCTTAAAGGTCCCACTGGACTCAAACATTGTTCAGATGCTAAGTAAGTTAAATATGATGCATTTTATGTTGTTAAAGCAGTAAAATTAGTTTAGGTTTGATAGGACAGTAAGTTTTCCACTGACTTCCTCTGCATAGCAACCCCAGTCTTCCTTGGTGGCCTCCCATCCAAGGACTAACCAGAGCTGACCCTTCTTAGTTTCTAAGAACTGATGAGATTGGGCTAGCCGGGCTATTCAGACTGCGTTGGGGGTCAAAACGAGGAGGAGGGGAGAGACAAGGAGAAATTCAAAATGTGTTGAGAACTACATTCCCCAAGGTGCATTAAAATATGGAGCCCTGGACATGGAGAAATATAGGCCTAGGCTGAATCTGCATTTGTCCCACCAATGTCTTCAAAAAAGCTGTCTACATTTGGTGTCGTTTTCACACCTCAAGAGTGCTAGCCTACTTTTGCACATCCACGTATGTTTATTGTCCTTTCGGGGCGGCTCCACTGTCATTGCACCTCCACACTGCTTTAAAAGAATCTTCTCCAAACAATATTCAAACAAGCATAGAGAAAGACGGCATCACAGCAGCACGAAACTGATTTAAAAATGCAAATGCAGATTCGACCCTTAACCGAGCAGAGAGAGTCTTGGTTCCCTTCTCACAGCTGCAAACACCCCCCTTGGGTCAGTTCAGAATGGGTTTGGCTAATACTGGAAATAAATATTTTGCTTTATAAGGGGGGGTGGGTTATGTAGGGTTGCCAGCTCCAGTGTGGGAGATACTTCAAGATTTTACTGGTGGAGCCCCAAGAGGGCGGGGTCTGAGGAGGGGAAGAAGGTCATTGGCGTACAATGCCACAGAGTCCACCTTTCAAAGCAGCCATTTTGTCCCGGTGAACTTATCTCTGTTGCCTGGAGATCAGTAGTAATCCCAGGAGGTCTTCATCCACCACCTGTAAGAAAACAACCTCAGAGTTATGGTGCGTGTGCACGGGTGTGTGTGTGTAGTTATTGGCTGCCATCTCAAACACCTTCCCCCCTTTCCTTTCCTTCCCCCCAGGCATATTTTTATCAACTTGGCTTTGATGTACTTATCGACCTTGATCATCTATCTCGACGTCTTGTATGAAATGCCCGGCTCTGAACCCAACTTTTTGTATTGGCCTAGCGAAAAATCTCTGATCTCGCTGCCGTATCTTGTCATTGGGAAGTCGCACAAGTGGTGTTAGAGGTTCCGTACTGCCGCTGGTGTCATGGTGGGGGGAGACGGGCTGTCCCTGCTTAGTACTGAAGTGTGCAATAAACTATTTATGTGTGTCAGTGTTGGGGCCCTGTGGGGGAAGACACAGAGCGGTTGAACTTTATACTCCTTTGCGGCATCTGCTGAAGAACTGTTCTGCAATGCAGTGACATTCTCGGTATGCTTAGTCGTGACTTGTGAAGCCCCACTGATTCACCGGGGCTTGCTCCTAAACAGCTGTGCTTTTCTCTGTCTCAGGTTACATTACATATGTGAAATTCAAACCTGCTTGGAACAGATATCACTAGTATTTTTCTGCTGGGAACTGTTGCCAATGCCATAGTTTTGGCAGGGAATGAGACATCTCAGGTTTCTCCTATTGATTCCCAGAACAATAGCCCCAAAATTCTTGGGCTGGGAATTGCGACAGTCAGAGAGGTCTAAAAGGGGTTGAATGTTATAAGGATGCATACAAAATGGTTCAATGTATAATCTTTTTTTCTTTGTACCTCCTGTGTTCAAATAAGGACTAGGAACAAGCAGCTAAAGCTATCTTTGCTCCTTGTAAGCCCTCGCTGAGAAAACCAGGGACCTTGTTTCTGTGTTCTAATGTTGCCTCCCACTCACACACTCTGGAAGTACAAAATAAATATATTTAATTAAAACGGGGAAAAGGGTACAGCATCAACAGGACCAAATGTTAGGATATTGCTAAGACGTTTGTGGGGCTACGGCACCACCCGAAAGCCTGGTGATACAGAGCTGGACTTCAGAAGCCTTAACTGCAGAGGGCGCTGTTGGTGAGTAATGTCCTTGGCAGATGGTAGAGACACTCCCAAGAATATGTGCTGTTCCTAGATGGCGAAGAAAGGCAAAACAAGTTGGCACAAGCACGATTGCCGAAAGCCACCATGGGTACCCGGACAAAGATTCCACCTGGGACACCCGCATATGACCCGGATCCAAACCAAGTATCGTAGCAAAACAAATCACTTGGCTGGCTGTTACCATGAGTCTACCACCTGTCTGTCCATTTGTGGCAGGCATAATTCATCAGAGAATAAAGCTGAGAGACTAATTGGCTGCCGGCTTCAGGGTGACTGTGGGTGTTCTGGGGCCATGAGAACTGTAGTAATAGAAGAATCGGCCTGTCCAGCCATCTGGCCATTTGTGGCAGGCATAATTCATCAGGGAGTAAAGGCAGGAGACTCAAAATTGGCCACCAGCTTCAGGATGATCGTGGTTGTTCCAGGGCCACGGGGATATCTTGGTCCAGGTTATCTTGAGACAAACATACACCCCCGGGCTATTGGCAGTGGAAGTGCTCTGCAGCAGACATAACTCGTCAGAAAATAACGCTACATGTGGGGATTCAGGATGAGGGAACATCAGTGTTTCCCTGGAGCAGACGATGCTGAACAGTTGAAATACGCCATCTGTGAAATATCATGTTGAACACCTAGAGCACTTTAGTCAATAACTCGTTAAGAATGTTTTTGTACTGTTGGGATTTTAAATGGTTTTAATTATCTATATATCTAATCTCCAACAGATGGCGCCGTGCGGATACTTAGTCCCAGGAAAAGGAAGCTCCCTCTGGCCCAGGAGCTTCTCCTACATACTCAGTAGACTTCCTGTATCTGCAGAAAAATGTAAAAACTAAGAAAATCCCTCCAGGGATGGCTGAATTCCCCCCAAAACCCTTTTGAAATGGCCTCTGCAGGGATCTGCATCAGACACCAACTGTGAGAGAGAGGTTAGAAGGTTCAGGGCAGGGTGGTGGTGGAAGAGGCTTCTAACCGGCTCTGTGAGTCAAAGGGTGTGGGGGAAGGGCCCTTTCCAGGCCTCCTTTGGCCTTTCAGGGAGGGAGGGAGCCTTGGGGCCTGGCCTGGGGAGTCCCTAGAGGTTTTGATTGGGGAAGGGAGAGGTCTCAGCTGGGTATAATGCCACAGAGTCCACCTTCTAAAGCAGTCATTTTCTCCAGGGAGACAGATCTCTGCTGCCTTGAGTTCAGTTGTAAGTCTGGGGGGGGGGGGGGTGCCAAGCCTAGGCCTGCC
>NW_015172025.1:861704-863624 GCF_001447785.1 Gekko japonicus | reverse complement strand
GAGGAGAAAAAGAAAAGGGGGGGCAGAAGGGAGAAAGAGTGTGAGAGAGGTAGAGGGAGACAGGAGGAAGCAAAGGTGTGAGGAATAGGATAACCATTCTGCAAGTTTCTTGCGGGTCTCCACTTGTGTTTTATATTGGTGTTTGCCCCTATGTAAGCCGCCCTGAGCCCGCATTGTGGGGAGGGCGGGGTATAAATTGAATTAATTAAATAAATAAAATAAATAAACTGGCCAGCAACCCCAGAATGGCAATGGAAGCTGCAGTGCCAAAAATGAACTGGGAACTGGGACACCCTGAACCGGGTTGCCAATGCAACAGGTAATAAGAGAGCCTTGAAGCAACCTGTCAGGTGTCTCTAAGACTCAGATCCCCAGCCCGCCATAGAAGGTTGCTGCCGAGTGACACACTCTCAGCCCGACCTACCTGACAGGGATGTTGTGAGGATAAAATGGAGGGCAGGAAAACAGTTCAGTTTTGGGTCCAAACAGGGTAGAAATGTATGACATTTGTTATACATCTGATTTTGCCTACAGTTCACCAAACAAACAAACAAAGGATGCTAGCTGTTGCTTCACTCAGTATTGCTGCAACCCATTTGGCAGGTTGAAGAACTGTTATTCAGTATCAAACCATGGTTAAATACTGGGAACACAGCAATCGGGGTAGGTCCCTCATAAGAACATAAGAGAAGCCAATGTTGGATCAGGCCAATGGCCCATCGAGTCCAACACTCTGTCACACAATGGCAGAAAACACCAGGTGCCATCAGGAGGACCAGCCGTGGGGCCAGAACACTAGAAACCCTCCCACTGTTGCCCCCCCCCCACCAAGCACCAAGAATACAGAGCATCTCTTGCCCGAGAGTTCCTGTGTATACCTTGTGGCTAATAGCCACTGATGGACCTCTGCTCCAGAGGTTTATCTAATTCCCTCTTGAAGCTGTCCATGCTTCTATATTTTAATTCTCCATGCTTATAGCTGCCACCACCTCCTGTGGCAGTGAATTCCATGTGTTAATCACTCTTTGGGTGAAGAATTTTATCTGCTAACCCAACTGCTCAGCAATTTCTTTGAGTGCTCATGAGTTCTTGTGTTGTGAGAAAGGGAGAAAAGGACTTCTTTCTCTACCTGCTCCAAGGGTGTAGACTTTCCAATTTCCCGGGGGGGGCTGGGGCTCGACCAGAGGCATTGCTTTGCTAGGAGCAAGGGTGGCTCCCGGGGGAGGCTGAGTACCTTCCTGAAAATTTCGGCGGGGGCTCACGCCCCGCCGCCCCCACGAAGATTACGCCTATGACCTGCTCTATCCCATGCATAATTGTATAAACCTCAATCATGTCACCGCTCAGCCGTCGTTTCTGCAAGCTAAAGAGCCCCAAGTGTTTTAATCTTTCTTCATAGGGAAAGTGTTCCAACCCATCACTTTGCACTTGGCCACTTTGAACCCCATTTGCCACATTGATGCCCACTCGCCGAGTACTGAGCCCTGCAGTACCCCACTGCTTACCACCCCCCACTGAGAAAATTGCCCATTTATACTCACTCTCTGTTTCCTATTAATTAGCCAGTTTTTGATCCACAAGAGGACTTGTCCTTTTAGCCCGTGACTATTGAGCTTACTTAGGAGCCTTTGATGAGGAACTTTATCAAAAGCATTCTGGAACTCAAGGTAAACAACATCTATTGGGTCCCCCTTGTCCATGTTTGTTCACTCCCTCAAAAAACACTAACAGGTTAGTGAGACAAGATCTTCCCTTACAGAACCCATGCTGAGTCTGCCTCAATAGTTTTTGTTCATCAATGTGCCTACTAATTCTTTCCTTAATAACAGTTTCCACCAACTTACCTGGTATCGATGACAGACTGACTGGCCTGTAATTTCCCGGAACTCCTCCTTTCAGTCCTCAGGAATGGAGGCTGAC
>NW_015172025.1:861186-861379 GCF_001447785.1 Gekko japonicus | reverse complement strand
CCTCAGTACTCCTTTTACCCCTTGGTCATCCAAGGGCCCCACTGCCTCCATGGCTGGTTTCCTGCTTCTAATGTGTTTGAAGAAAGTTTTATTGTTGGTCTTTATGTTTTTTGCAATATGCTCCTCATATTCCCTTTTTGTCTGCCTGACCACAGCATGTGTTCCCTTTTATCAACCTCATTGAGACTAGCTT
>NW_015172025.1:860527-860674 GCF_001447785.1 Gekko japonicus | reverse complement strand
TCCCAGTGTTAAGTTTCCTTTTGGGCCCACTGTTTCAACCCATAGCAGTTCCAGAAGTGAATCCAATACTCTTACCCTCTCAGTCTTACTGGATTGTATACCCTCTCTGACATACAGAGCCCCCCCCCCCCCCACCCCCGCCCCGTC
>NW_015172025.1:843580-860350 GCF_001447785.1 Gekko japonicus | reverse complement strand
GTATATAAACATCTATAGTTTCCCATGCATGTTAAGCCCACAACCCCCCTCTTGCTGCCTCAAGACCTTGCCAGGCAGTCCATATCATTAGCCACAATCTCTGTGGAAAATTCTAATCCATTTCCTTGTAGAAAAGTAACAGCTACCCCTTCATCTCTTTGAGATGAGCCAACCCAAACCAGAGACTTTTCATCTCCTGTCGGCTTTCCCCCAATATTCAGTTTAAAAACTGCTCTGCCACCTTTTTGATTTTAAGCGCCAGCAGCCTGGTTCCTTCTCAGCTCCTCTTGTTCCAAAAAGCATCCCAGTGCCTAACAAACTTGAACCCTTCCCCCGTACACCATTGTCTCATCCATGCATTGAGACTCCTGATCTGTGCCTGTCTCTCCAGCCCTGCGCGTGGAACAGGTAGCACTTCTGAGAAGGCTGCCTTGGAGGTCCGGGCCTTGAGTTTCCTGCCTAGCAGCCTAAATTTTTTCTCCAGGACCTCATGACTGCATTTCCCCTCATTGTTGGTGCCACTGGCTCCTCCCCAACATTATCTACAAGCCTATTGTCCTCTTCCTTCCCACCAGGCAGGCAACCAACTACCAAGAGCCCCCCTCCCTCCCTGCCCAGAGATGGTTCCTTGGTGCAAGGATACCCATTCATCAGCTGAAGAAGAGGTCCCTTCTGAGGGCACATTCCTCTTATCTGCAGCACGGTGTCCTGTTTCCTCATGCTCCCTGACAGCAGTGGGGCTGCCGTATTCAGAGTGGGACATATCTAACAAGTCCCCGAGAGTCTTCTCCATGTGTCTAACTGACTGTCTCTGCTTCTCCAGGTCAGCCACCTTGGCCTCAAGGGAGAAAACTCGTTCCCTGAGAGCAAGGAGCTCCTTGCACCCAAGACTTCTGTCCAGTGGGCACATAGTCATACATGTGACACTCTGTGCAAAACACTGGATAGCCCCCAACCCCCTGCTGGCATTCTGGCTTCATAATTGCTTTTGAAATAAAAATTATATATAATCCCCCTTTTAAAACCCTTAGTATTTATGCGGTTCTCCTTGTAGAAGTCTATTTACCTTACTGGGAAACCAAGGAGACTAGGGCCCTGGCTTTCTGGCTCTTCCTGGGCTTCTAACAGAGTCCCTAGTCTAAGAGTCCCTAGGCTCATGCCAGAGGCCTGTGCCCTGGTGAGGTGCTGCCTTAAATAGAATCCTCCCCCAGCAGAGGGCATGGCCAGCAGCTATTCAAATTCACCCAGACACTCAATTACAGTCAAACGAGCCTTTCTCACCCTATCTCAAGCAGCCAGGACTCTGCAGCAACTCACAACTCTCCCACATACTCCCAAACACAGTCCCCACACACAGTACCCTCAGCTAAACCACCTCAGCTGAAAGCAAATAAAAAACACTCACGCCTTTAGCAGCTCTATCTCCTGCTGCTTCTCACAGCTCAGCTGGGTCCCTCATACCTGTAGAAGCCACCATAATTGTGTACAAGAAGCAACTGCAGTTTCCCACCCTCTTTCCAGACAAGCTGTGCCAGCCAAAAATGCTCTCCACATCTACTCCATTTGCACAGCCTGTGCAAACTTACATCTGATGAAGTGTGCTTTAGTTCACAAAAACCTCATCTCACAATAATTATTTTGTAAGTAAATCAGTAATAAATCTATTTCAGTTTACCCTTGCAACTTTACCTAGCACAAGGGGTCATTTCCTGCCAGAGCGCACAGGAGCGGAGCTCTGGCAGTAAGGATCAGAAATGTCTTGCGGGATCCAGATCAAAGTCCCCTCTATCCTTGGCAAGAATCCCAAAGAGGTCATGAGGGAAACTCTCACAAACTGACCAATGATCCAGTAGAGAGCCCACCACTACTTCTTTGAACATAGCAAAATGGAAGGCTTTGAGGAAAACCTGTGTTGGTGACATCTAGTGTCAGAAAGTGGTACTGTAGACATAATTAGGAAATGGTTGTCTAAGGCAGCAGGGGCCTTTGGAACTCAGACACAGTGTAGTTCCTGAAGTGATAGCATGGATCAATGCCCCCCTGGGAGCTCGTTATAAAAAGAGAGAGAGGATGTGGACCACACAAATACCAAAGGAACTCTAGTGTGAAATTGCAAAATCTGCTGATGGCGTAGACCAACCCCTTTTCATCCACTTTCACCTGCGCCAAATAATCACACAGCAGCTGAAATTCAGCTTGGGGGCAGGGATCATATGAAGCTGATGGGCTATAGTTATTGATTAGTTTAAGGCATTTATGGAACTCAAGGTGGCTTACAGTATTGATAAAACACAATGCAATAAAAACCACAGGACTAAAATCCATTAAAAATCACAGTTGAAAAACTCCTTGCCTATAATGAAAGCGAAATCAAGCAAAATGCATTCCTAAATAAAACTGTCTTCAACTGCCCCCCAGAGACTGAAAATGAGGGGGCCAGGTACACTTACCTGAGGGGGTCATTCCATAATTGTGGGGCTGCCACGGAAAAGGCCCTCTCTAGTGTACCCACTGAGCACTGAGCAAGTGTCTTTCATTGGCATCTCCCCATGATCTTAATTCCCGGGCAGTAACATATGGGAGAAGATACACCGTCAGATACACCGTCCCCGGGTATGGTTTCCAACCTCCAGTTGGTTGTATCAATACACAAACACTTTGTGTATAAATTACGAACAGAAGTAGAAAGACTATATTATCTAAGTCAGTTTTCACAGTTCAAATACTTATCAAGTTCAACAAACACTCTTATGATTTCTTAAAGGGTTAGGATCCAACAGTACTTAATACAAAGGACAAAATCCAAATAAAGTCCACTAATCCTTTATATGAGACGCTTCAGGAGAACAAAAGTTCCACGTTTGTAGGAGTAGCAGCTATGAACAGCTGGCTTCAGTACTGTGTTTGCTTCCCGCTTCTTCAGATAGCTGGTACTCTTTTAGCTGTGAAACTGAAAGTATATTTCTATGTCATATAAAGGTAAAGGTAAAGGTTCCCTTGCTCGAAAGCCAGTCAAATCCGACTCTAGGGTTGCGGTGCTCATCTCCGTTTCAAAGCTGAAGAGCTAGCGCTGTCCGAAGACGTTTCCGTGGTCATGTGGCCGGCATGACTAAACACCAAGGTGCACGGAACGCTGTTACCTTCCCACCGAAGTGGTCCCTATTTATCTACTTGCAATTTCTTGCTTTTGAACTGCTAGGTTGGCAGGAGCTGGAACTAGAGATGGGAGCTCACTCCATCATGCGGCACACTCGGGTCTCAAACTGCTGAACTACTGACCTTCCACAGCCTGCAGTTCAGCGTCTTAACCACTTGAGCCACCGCAGCTCCTATTTCTATGTCATACCTATTATTTATAACAAATTTACCGTTTCCCCAGTTGTCAGAACATACATTCTTACTCAAATGACAATTTAACAAATCTCCTTAGACTAGTTTTCCAAATCCAGTCACCCCACTAACATGTTGTTCTTTCGGTCGACAAAGCTTCTACAGTATTGTGGTGGTTAGCAATCAGGATTCTGTTTGTGATTTATACACGGAGTGTTTGTGTACTGATACAACCTCCAGGTGGTGGATGGAGATCTCTTGGGATTGCAACTGATCTCCAGATGACAGAGATCAGTTCACCTGGAGAAAATGGCCAATTTTGGATGGCATTATACCCCATTGAAAGAGAGCCAGTTTGGTGTAGTGGTTAAGAGTGACAGAGTTTAATAAAACAGCGTTCCCCACTCCTCCATATGAAGCCAGCTGAGCGACCTCGGATCAGTCACAGTTCTTTCAGAGCTCTCTCGGCCCCTAAAAACAAGTCTAGCTCACCACTTAGTGGTGCAAAATGCTAAGAGCTAGAACTTGTGGCTGCCAGACAATGTTCAGATCTCCTGGCTATTCTACACATAAAGCCATATGATAATTTTTATTAATGACTCCCCTCCCAAATCTCGCCCTCCTCAGCTCCACCCCCAAATCTCTAGGTATTTCCCAATTTAGAGCTGGCAACACTAGTCCCAACTTATGTAGGGTTTTAAAGAACAAAACAACAACTGAACTGCGGTCAAAAGTGGGTCGGTCGCCAGTGTTTTTGCTGCAGTATCAGGGACATATGCTCCCGATAGTTGGCTCCAACCAGCAGTCTAGACCCATTTGGGCTGATATCTATGATGATGTACTATACCCAAACTCATTGGTAGATCTGATATGGTCTCAAATAAATATATCAGCTGTAACAAGCAAATCCATAGCAGTGATTTACCCAACCATTCAAAGTTGGAAGAGACAGGCCAAAAACTTACTGCCTAAATTATCCCGGTATTCGACGTTCCTCAATCAAGACTGGTTCTTACCAGGCATGGATCATAGCATTGTAAGTTGCTGGAGAAACAAAAACATATCTTGTATCATAGATATCACGTATCATATCTCGTATCATAGATATCACAATAAAACAGGGTATGAAAAGCAAAGCTACAATAGAACAAAACCTAGGAAAAACTATACCATAGTATACAACTAAGTCACTTAGTTAATTCCCTTAAAATAACTGATGTGTTGTCATAACCACTAACTGCACTTGAATGTTTGATTTGAGACACTGACAATTTAAACAGAGGACATTTCAAAGATATATTCAATATAGAATCAAAAATCTTGTAGTCCATCATTACCATATCAATATGCATGGCAAAGAGAATGCACAACGGCACTGGATGATGAAACCTGGGCTAAATTTTGGAATTCCACTAGCTTTTCTACTATGTCTATATCAATCCGCTTTCAAAATTTAAAAATAATGACAAAATGGTATGCTACCCCAAAAAACTTGCACATCTCTCCCCAACAATCTCCCCGAGATGTTGGAAAGGCTGTCCACAAACAGGGGACTTTGCCCATTGTTGGTGGGAATGCGCAAAAGTTAAGGCATTCTGGTTTGAGGTCATCAAAACAATTGAAGAGGTAACTTCGATACAAGTCCCGTTTACACCAGAAACTTTGTTTTTAAATACCTGGCCACCAGAGCTCACTGAGAGAGTACATAAAGATACTATTGAGATAATGCTAGACACTGCCAAGACTACCTTTGCATATTTTTGGAAAGACAAAAAAGCTCCAACAACTGAAGCCTGGTTCCGTAAATTATGGAATCACTATCTTATGGAGGCTGTAACGAACAAATTAGATACTACTTCACAAAATATGAGACATATGAGGTTTGTGGGAAAGTGGTACCCAATTCTAGATTACTTATCTCAGCAACATTTTATTTCCTCTGAATGGTCCCAATTCCACAAATAGATTTAAGTTGTGTTTTTGGTTGAACTGTTGTTACTCAAATGTGTTTTATTCTTATAGAAGCATACAAGTAATACTCAATCTTAAGATATTAAAAGTTTATTCCACATAAGAAATATGTTCAATAGATCTTGTTTCTACTAGCAGACAGCAGTATGTTTTACTGCTGCAAAAATGTAGAATTGTCTACAATCCAAATCAGTCTACCTATGTATGCATAATTGTAGCTATACAAAGTTTAAATGTGTTATACTTCAAAAAAAGTAATGTTGTATTACATCAGAATTTGATCTGTTACTGTTTGAACCTAAAAATAAAAAACTTTAATTGGGAAAAAAGTACCGGGTTCAGACGTGTTATAAGTGACTCAGCTCATAGTTTATTTCAGATCCAAGTTACCAGATGCAGTGGCAGGGTCAGAGGCCTGCTTAAATCCCCCAAAACACCACACACCACACACACACACAACACCTGTGATTGGCTATTTACAGTGTACTAACACCCATAGGTCCACTCCCAGATCCGTGGTGGCCAATTGGTCCATACTAGGATCCAAGCCGGCTATTGTCTTTTGAGCAAAGCTTAGCCCTAGTGCTAACCTGACCACGTGTGCAGTCCGCAGTTAATACACAACACACCTTTAAGGCCAATGAAGGTTTATTCAGGGTATGAGCTTTTGTGTGCAAGGCACACTTTATCAACTACGTTAGAATGGCAGGCAAGGTTCAGACTTATAGCCAGAGAAGGAACAGCAAATTGACATGCAAAGTGATGATGATCAAAATATGCAAAGTAACACTAGATAACAAGCTAAGGTTGTAGGGTCAACCGTTGTAAAGCAATAAATATACCAAACAAGCAGATAAATGTCTAAGGTCGTCACATGGGCCAGATAATGTAGGGGGGAGGCGTGGCTGTTCATCCCGGCCCAAAATAAAGTGCGGTAGCTCAATCACATGGTCCCCCGAGTCTCTACACTTAGGCTGTTAGGTGGCGATCACATGGCGATGCTGGAGTATCAAAGAAGTAGCGCGGCAAGTATTTCGCGTTTGTGCACATGCGCAGTTCCGCGGAGCAGCACTGCTTCCAGTTACGTCTTTGTGCACATGTGCTTACGAAAAACATTCGGTTTGCGACGGGACATGGATGGGCGCCGAATGCCACGGGATACTAGCGCTCCCGCAATCAGACGCCCGCCCCTGCCCCGCATTTTCCGGATACTAGTGCACTTTCCGCGGTAGTTTTTTACTGCGGATCTTTGGCGGGACGCCATGGGTTGGCCATGAGTGCGCTACGCTTCCCAGATGTTGCAGTGTGAATGCACCTCAAAAATCCGCCTGACATTCGTGCCTTTAGCACAGCAAATTCTCCATGTGACCGGGGCCTAAAGTTGTCTTTTCCAATTGTGGGAAGTGACTGGGAATCTTCATTCTCTCCTGTCAGGCGTGCCCTCCACATGCCCTCCATAGAAAAGACACATTTAGTAATTTATCTGCTAGTCTGACGTATTTATTGCTTTACAACGGTTGACCTTACAACCTTAGCTTGTTATCTAGTTTTGTTTTTGCACATCTTCATCTTGTTACATGTTAATTTGCTCTTCAGACCCAAGTGTGCCTTGCACACGAAAGCTCATCCCTTGAATAAACCTTCCTTGGTCTTAAAGGTGCCCCACCCGGCTCTGAATTGGTTGTTCTCTAAAAAGAGTCTAACATCCAGCCCCTTACCTGCTTAGCTTCAAGCAAGGCAGCAGTCTATCAAGCACCTACTAGCCCACAACATCTAAATAGAGCATCCTACCTGCTTAGACACAAAGAGAGGGCTTTTTTTTTGCTTCCCTGCCCTGTTTGTGGCATTCCAGAAGTATCTGACTGGCTATCGTAGGAAGCGGGATTCTAGACCAGGTCGATCTTGGGTCTGATTCAGTGGGGCTTGGGGCTGCCAGGTGCCCTGCGGCCACCGGTGGGGGGGTGGGGGGATAGGGTTGCCAGCTGCAGGTTGGGAAACCTTTGGAGAGTTTGGGGATGGAGCCCAGGGAAGGCGGGGTTTGGTGAGGGGAGGGACCTCAGCATGGTACAACGTCATAGAGTCCACCCTCCACAGCAGCCATTTTCTCCAGGAGAACCAAAGGTGGTCATCTGGAGAAGAACAATTGTAATAGCAGATCTCCAGGTGCCACCTGGAAATTGGCAACCCTAGTGGAGCCTAGGGAGGACAGGGACCTCAGTGGGGTACAAGGCCATAGAGTCCACCCTCCACAGCAGCCATTTTCTCCAAGGAAACTGACCTCTGTAGTCTGGAGATGAGCTGTAATTCCAGGCGATCTGCGGGATCCACCTGGAGGCTGGTATCCCTAATGTGGCTCGTCTCAGGGTTCAGTTTTCCACTTCCAAATTGCCTCCCCCGCGTGCATTTTACACTCCCTCCAAGCCCGATGACTTTTCCCCTCTAGCCCCTGCAAAGGCCTCAGAATTTTAACGCACAAATTTGGAACTCTTCCCCCGAGTAACCATCAAAACAGAACCTTCCCCCCCCTCCCGTGGCAACAACGCTGACTCTCTCTCTCTTGGATACAGCGCCCCCCCCCCCAAGCAGGCCAGATGGGAAAACGTGTCCATCAGCTCCGCAAAGGATTATGCATCAACCTAAGCTTTTTTACCCAGACCAAGAGAATTACGCCCCCAGAGCACTAGACCGACCGGACAGCCAGCCTAACCAGCCCTTTCCAGCTTTCTTCCTCCCTGACAATCTTGCGTCCATAGGTATGGATTTTTCACTCTGTTGTGGCTTTTCCTCTCCGACATCGCTTGCTAGTGGTGTGCAGCTGCATCAGGTCTGCCCTGCGTCTCACACGCCCAGCCTGTAGGGGAAAAATACCCCTAGGAATGTGGCTTTGCTGACCCCATCCCACAGTGCAGGGCAATTTGTCCCATTGCAAGTTCCTTTGATACAAAGATCATACCTGCACAGAAGGTCTGCATTCCTCTAAACAGATGTTGCAAGAAGGATTGGCTGACTGGCCCTTCCATGCCTCCCCTTGTCTCTCCCGCTGCTGTCTCCCTTCCCTCCTGTCACAACCCTAAAGATGTTTCATAAATACAGGGGAAGCCATTTAGAACGATTCTGCATCTGACATTTGCACCACATTTTCTCAACTGGGAGGAAAAATGCAGCTCAAAACCACATTCAAATACTTCTGGGCAATGCCATACTGTTGGGTTTTTAAAATTGGTTTTTAGCAGAGATAAAATAGCTTAGCAGTGCCAGAGTAAAATAATTCAGAATCAGAGTCCATGTGTGATTAAAATAGAACGTTTTTACTACATTCTAGCATAGGGAAGGGTAACTGGGATGAAAATAACAATGGAGCTAAGTCTCCTACATCTTTACACTACAAATACAAGACTAGAAGAGACTTATGGCTTCTCTTCCTTTCTCCTTGAGAACAGCAAAACAAAGATGGGAAGAGGAGCCATAAAATGCTAAAACACTTTACTTCCAATGAAACTCCTAGATCAGGGAGAATTTTCCCGGGCTTGTAGTCCTAAACTAACATTGGTTACATGGGAAACATGTGATTTCCTGTGACAACACAAACAAACATTTAACCCCAGATATACTGAGTGTAATTTAACTTGTAATAATACCCAACACATACTGACTGCAAAGTCACCCCTGAATGGCCATAAATCTATGCAGAAGGTACCATAAAACCTGATGATCAAAGGAAGCGAAAGCGCGCACTGTGGAGAGTACCATAAAATCTGATTATCAAAGAAAGTGAAAGCAGCATGCAGTGCCGAGGGGAATTCCTGTTCCCCAATGTGGGTTTCATCAAGCAGCAGGGGGGAAAGCCAGTGCAGAATCACCATTAGTTTGTGAGGGATTTTGCCACACAGTGTTACACAGCTACACCACTCCTGTGCTGAGAGAAATGTAACTTAAACTACTTCAACTACAGCGCAGACTTCTATCTATACACCCTCAGGGTGCAAGCTTTCCAGTGTAACTGTAATTCCATCTAGCTGCTGAAAATACACAATAGCAATGGCAAAAAGATGCTGTATTAGTTTTGAGAAGCTGGGAGGAGCAGACAATGTAAGGGCATGTGATCTCTTTTGAAAAGCTTGTTTCGATAATACATGAGGGCCCAATACAAACACACTGATTTGAGAAGCAAGGAGGAAGAGATTACTATACAGCATCACAGACAAAATTGCCCATCAGATTTAAAAAGCCAGCGAAACAGACTACTAGTTATCATAGCATCATAATTTTATCTCACAAGTGACCTCTTGCAAAGCTCACCACAATCACAAGGACACAACAAACTATGCCTCTCAGATTTGAGAAGCAGGAGGAGCATAGAAAGTCCCAGAATCATTTGTTCTAGCCGCTGAGTACTTGTGAAAGTTCACTTCAAAAAAACAGAAGGTCAGGAAAAGGGCATTCTTTCCTTTTTTCAGAAGGACAGAGGCTCAGCAGAAAGGACAAACAAAACCCCAGCATGAAAACATAAGGTTGCATGCAGGGCACTGGTTTGGCTAAGGGCACCAATGCACAGTCAGGAATGTGGAAAGGGGGTTCCTGCTAAGAAAAGCAAGGGGCAATATAGGCCTTTTAAAAAATGACAGTGGAGAGAATGTGAATTTTCTTGTGTTACTGTTCTAGGGACACCCAATTTGTACCAACCCCCCAATCAAGAGAAAGATCTTTTTCCAGCACCCCCGGCAGGTAACGCTTACGCGGTGCGTAAATATTCGCGACTGAGGGTTGCATTTGTGGAGGGAGGGAAGGGCAGTGATCAAAAATCCTGACAGCAGGGTGAGACCTGGCTCCACCTCCTAAAAATCTACATTTGAGTAAAGGATCTAAGCTCTCGGGATTTGGTGCTAACGTTAAAGTTGTCTACCCAAATTGTGCATGACTGGGGAGTCTGGAGCAGAGCGACTGCGCACAGGCAGAAGCTGAAGAGTAAACAGGCCGAGCCAACAACACTAGAAACTGAACAAAGGTGGCACCTTGAAGACCAATCAAATTTAATTCTGGAGATAAGCATTTGTGTGCATATCACATGGCATCGGTCAGAGCTGACATTGGCATACCCTGAGGTTGGGCAGCTGCCGTTGCCCAGGGCTTCTTGTGGGGCCCAACTGCTGCTGACTCCCTACTCACATGTCTCCTCTGATACCTGCACCCACACCCTTCTTTGTTCTTTGATATCTCTGTTCCCACCTGCTGGGCCCATAAACTGAGGGATTATCGGTTAGCAGAGTGTTCAAGACACATAATGCAGCAGAACAAATCTGGTTTGTGTGTGCACATAAGAAACAAAGGTTGCTGTCACACGCGCAAGATAAAGCTGGGGGGAGGAGTGAGGCTATGTCCTCCGGAGGAATTTGACCCACAGTTGCGCGATCACACAATCCTTGGAAGCTGTGGGCACAGCCTGCCACTGCGTGATCAGACACAACTGTGGGTGAGTCATTTTTTTTTTTTTTTGCCGTCTGTTTCCAACGTGCTTCAACAAGGGATCAATGAATTGCATCGCTGCACTGAGGGCTCCCTATGGAGTTTGCGATGATGCGCATACCAAGAAGGGGGGGAGGACAACAGCATGGAGTCAGGATGGCCTGATCAGACCATCCCAACACCATGAGAGCTTGCTGGAGCAATCAGACAGGGGAAAGTCCATCCGTGGCCCATCGTAACCCGTTTACTACCAGATTTTCACAGGTGCCTTTTTACTCTGCTTCTGCAGCGGAGCAAAACAGGTTGCCAATGGCTGCGGGGCCCTTTGTTAGTGTCTGATCGCACCTGTTAAATCCGCCTGGCATTTGCACCTATGGCCAGGGCCGGCTCGCCCACTAGGCGAACTAGGCGCTTGCCTAGGGCGCACCGGCCATCAGGGGTGCCAAACTGCGCCCCCCAAAGCCCCCCCGCCACCCTAACTGGGCAATCGCCACCTCCCTCCTCCTCCTGCAGGCTCTCCTCCTGCTATCGCCTCCTCCTCCTCTGCGGCCCACCAGCCGTCGGGCGCTTCTCCGCCTCTTCAGGCTGCCGGGCGGGGGGGAGTAGGGAGCGTGCGCGGAGGTGACCGGCCGGGCTGGGGCGGTGCACTCCTGCCTGCCGGTACCTCCTCCCTCCTCCTCCTGCAGGCTCTCCTCCTGCTATCGCCTCCTCCTCCTCTGCGGCCCACCAGCCGTCGGGCGCTTCTCCGCCTCTTCAGGCTGCCGGGCGGGGGGGAGTAGGGAGCGTGCGCGGAGGTGACCGGCCGGGCTGGGGCGGTGCACTCCTGCCTGCCGGTACCTCCTCCCTCCTCCTCCTGCAGGCTCTCCTCCTGCTATCGCCTCCTCCTCCTCTGCGGCCCACCAGCCGTCGGGCGCTTCTCCGCCTCTTCAGGCTGCCGGGCGGGGGGGAGTAGGGAGCGTGCGCGGAGGTGACCGGCCGGGCTGGGGCGGTGCACTCCTGCCTGCCGGTACCTCCTCCCTCCTCCTCCTGCGGGCTCTGTCCGGAGAGCTCTCTGAGCCCCACCTACCAAACAGGCGCTCTCTCACCCCCCAGGCAGCCAGCTGGGAGGTTTCCAGACTCCACCAGGAGGTTGGCATCCAAGGGGGGCGCAACAAGGCGGCCTCGCCTAGGGCGCACAAACCCCTCAGGCCGGCCCTGCCTATGGCGGATCTAATTGTGTGTATGATTGCAACCAAAGTTACACACGGTGCCTCTTTATCTTCGCAAAAGCTAATATGAGTCCTTTATTGTAAGGAATTCCATTCTAGACAGGATAGAGTAGAGATAGGATTGTAAGCTAGTCTAACTAGCTTGGATGGATAGAGATGCAGGAGGCATGTCCTGCCCTCATATTGCCACGATGGAGAAGAGTAGCATAGTGTGGTGAGAGACTCCTGCCTTAACAAGAAACCCCAGAGTGTCAGACCAGAAGGAAGGAAGATTCCCTGAGAGTAGCAATCTACACATCAAAGGGATGGCATCAGGGCAGTAGAAAGGAAAGGAAGATCAGTGTCCTGGCCTCTCTATCTCTCTGTCTTATGGGCCCCCTCTGAAGTCTGAGGATAAGAGACAAAGAGACAGAGCTTCCAATACCAGCTGCATTGTCCGCTTAGTGCTACCAGAGAAGGACATGTGGGTGGTGCACTCAGCCATGGCACTCCTGGTGGCCATAATAAATAATGATAAACACGGTCTAAAGTTGCAAACAAAATCAGAAAACAACCATGAGCATCAGACCCCAAAGTATCAATATGATTTGCCTCTTTATAAAAGACCCCATTCCCTTCAATAAACCCCCAAAGTCTTAAATGACTTTTCCACATCTTAAGCGTATTCTGCCATTCTCAGATTAACATCAAAGAGTGCTTTCACTCAAATGTTTGGCATTCAAACTGAAACAAGGTTTCTTGTTTAAGTAGCCACACAATACCCATGCCCATGCCACCTACTATCTGCTCTGCTTTTGCTTTGCTTTTGCTCCGATCTTTCCCAAACTGGGCTTGACACAATTTTCTGGGAAATATCACAGGGCTCTTCTGCATTCTCATTTTCATCACTTGTGTGTCCCTGTTGCTTCAGGGTGTGTGTGTGTTCTTTTCCATAGGTGTCAATATTACATAGCGTTATGCCTGGCATATCTCCCTGCAGATTTAAACTGCACATTTTTATGATGGACATATAGCTATGCAATATCAAACTGACCACTAGAGGGGAGCAAGACAAGTCAAAGTGTGTTTGCACACTGCATGGACAGGAAAACACACTTTTTTGCAGGTCCCACCCACATGGGTGCTATTTTCCTTCACTCATTCCCCCCCCCCCCATGCCACCAGAGGATTCTTTTGGGCTTAACAAGAAACCCCAGTAGCTGACCTATTGGTATAGTTTTAAACTGATAGTGATGCATCAATTACTAGTTTCAAACTACAGAGGTCTGTCAATTACCAAATGTAAGGAAAATATCCCTAGTTTGTAAGAAGAAGAAGAAGAGGAGGAGAGTGGATTTATACCCTGCCCTTCACTCGAAGTCTCAGAGCAGCTTACAAACTCCTTTCCCTTCCCCTCCCCACAACAGATACCCTGTGAGGTAGGTGGGGCTGAGAGAGCTCTTGAGAGAATTGCTCTTTCAAGGACAGCTCTGACAGAACTATGGCTTGCCCATATATCTCTGTAGTCCAAAGCTACAAGGATATATCAATTACTGGCATTTTTTAAAAGATCCCCTGGTGGCACAGGGGTGGGGCGTTGGGGGGCAGGATGGGTGGTGGAGTTTGAGTAAAACAATATATGGTGGAAACCTGTGAATGCAGAGGCACATACAACGGGAACCATTTTCAGATTTGCCTTCAGAGTAAATTTGTGACGAGGAAGAGCCATCTTCGGAATCCTGCATGCAGGAATGGGGGCGGCAAAACAGAGCAGGTTACATGGATGAAATCTGGACTATATTGTGGGGCTGTAGCTCCCACTTTTTAAAACAAACCAGGAAATGTTCTACTCCAAACATATGCTGTCATATGTTGTACCCTGATTTAAAGCACTTTTTTTTTACCATTCTTTTTGATGGGGCCTTTTGTTCCTTCCCCACCTGGGCCCAACCGCAGGGCCACACAGATCTTGGATTTCACGCTGTACGGAGTCAGGCTCGTGGGCAATCCGGCAGCAAGGGGATCCAAGGGATCTTTTTCAGTCTTTACAAGCTGCTCCAGAGAGATTTCTTGAAGCAGAAACTATTTCTGTCTAGAGGCCTTAAATACCACCATGTTTTCCACGGCTGGGTTTAAGGAGAGCTGAAACCAGGAACTACCTGTCATTTTCTTATTTTTTTTAAAAAAAGAGGCATACCCTGTAAGAGCATTGCTGGGTCAGATCCTCAAGTCTGGTAGCTTGTTTCCCAAAGTGGCCAACCAAATGCCCACACAAGGCCCGCAAGTAGGGCACAGGGACAAAAGGCTCCCTCTGGTTGCTGCCCCTCCCAGCAACAGATGTTCAAAGGTAGACAGCCCCTGAACATGGAGGTTCCCATTTACCTATCACTGCTAGCCGGCTTTCCTTGCATTTCTGTGCCTTTCGGAGGGCGTGGTTGTTGCCATGTCTTGCAGCGATTAGTTCCATATTGCACATCATGGGAAGAATTTTCCTTTTGCCTATCCTGAACTAAAAAGGTAAAGGTAAAGGTTCCCTTGCTTGAAAGCCAGTCGAATCCAACTCTAGGGTTGCGGTGCTCATCTCCATTTCAAAGCCGAAGAGCCAGCGCTGTCCGAAGACGTTTCCGTGGTCATGTGGCCGGCATGACTAAACACCAAGGCACACGGAACGCTGTTACCTTCCCACCTAAGTGGTACCTATTTATCTACTTGCAATTTCTTGCTTTCGAACTGCTAGGTTGGCAGGAGCTGGAACTAGAGACGGGAGCTCACTCCGTCATGCGGCAACTTGGGTCTCGAACTGCTGAACTACTGACCTTCCACAGCCTGCAGTTCAGTGTCTTAACCACTTGAGCCACCGTAGCTCCATATCCTGAACTACTGCCTGTTAATTTAATTGGGTGCCCTCCCCACCATGTATCAGTTTAATTGGGGGCCCTCCCCACCATGTATCAATTCTCTTCCCCCGCCTACAAACTCACACTTTCTGCACATTGGGGTGGATCCTGCAGATGCATGTTGACAACTGGCATCAAGAGTCTGCTTGGAAGAGTCTATCGCAGAGGTGTCGAACTCATTTGTTACGAGGGCCAGATCTGACATAAATGTCAGATGGGCCATGCATGCCATAAAATGTAACACGAGGTACCAGAGATATAAACTTTATAGAGGTGATTTCAGATGTCAATGGCAGGCTTGATTGGATGAGGTGGGATATTGTTGAATCTCCAAAGTCTCCAAAATAAATCCACGTTTAAAGGTTAAAGCAAAATTTATTCCAAAGCGTTTGAAAGAAACAGGAACAGTAGAATTGTTAGGAATGGACACAGACCCCAGAGGGTAACATAATAAAGGAACTTTGAACCAAACTATAACCAATAGATCCCTTTCCCGCCGGCGCGAATAAGGAAGGCACTGACAGGTAATTGCATGGGAATGTAACGGTTTGCCTTTCTCAAAACAGGCCCTTGGTTCACAGGCAAAAGATACCACTAACAAGCGAGCAGATAACAGGGCTTCGTCTTCCCACTCCAGCTGGGTAACCTTGAGCTATTACAGATACCGTTGGATTAGGTGTGATATGCAGAGGGGTAGTAGGCATGGAGATACCAGCATTGGTAATGGGACAGGAAACCTCCATTCCATCCAGGAGGGTTCAGTCCAGGAGGATGCAAGGAATAAATGGACATGTCTGATATTAGAAACCACAACATTCAGTTGCTGACCTAGCAGTGCTCTTACAAAGGAATTTCAAAGGGAGGGTAGAAAGAGAGACTGCTGAATTGCAATTGATAATGAAGCTCAAGACAATGCATCCTCCTGGCCTGGAGAGCTAGTTTTCCTGTCTCATTACCAATGTGGGCTGTTATCATTTGGCATCTGTAGTCACTCAACTCTCCAAGATAGAAGGACAAAATCAACTGTTCTAATTCTGAAACGTACTGAGAAGGCCTTGTGCATAGTTCAGGGCGTAGACCGGGTCCTTGGGGAAAAACCCTCTGGCCGCCTCGAGGGACTCCGTGGCCAGTTCCTCTTCCGGTGCGCGATCGGGATGGAGGCGATCCAGCCGGGTCGTCAGGCGGCGTCCTAACAGGAGCTCCGCTGGGCTGTGTCCCATCGCAGTGTGGGGCGTCGTTCTCTGGCCAAAGAGGAAGGCGGCCAGCTTGTAGTCCCAGTCCTTGCTGTCCAGGTGATGGAGCACCTCCTTGGTTGTCCGAACCCTGCGTTCGGCTTGGCCATTGGTCGCTGGGTGGAACGAGGCTGATCGGACATGGCGAATGCCATAGTAACGGGTGAAGTCCTGGAATTCGCTAGAGGTGAAGGCCGTGCCGTTGTCGGTGACCAGGGTGTCGGGAATACCCTGGGCACTTAAGATGTGCCACATGGCCCGGATGGTGGCTCTCGAGGAAGTGGACGGTACTGAAATGAAGATATGTGGGTGTTGAAGTTATGATACAGCAGAAAAAGACACTGGTGATTAATCTATACGCACCCAATGGAGCAAAAGAAAATTTTTTTAAGGACTTAACTGAACACCTACAAAAACAAATCTATGATCAAGTCATTATGGCTGGAGACTTTAATGGAACTGTAGATCGTTTGGATAGACAACCACAAAAAGGCAACGAAAATAGTGGAAGATTGCCAAGGAACTTTTTTGAAATAGTCAAACAGGAAAAGTTAGAAGATGTTTGGAGGAAATGGAACCCGACACAGAAAGATTTTACTTTTTATTCCAATAGACATTGCTCTTTTTCCAGAATTGATATGATTTGGATGTCAGAAGAATTGTCAATGAAAACACATAAAATCGAAATTT
>NW_015172025.1:839188-843126 GCF_001447785.1 Gekko japonicus | reverse complement strand
TCCTCTTCCGGTGCGCGATCGGGATGGAGGCGATCCAGCCGGGTCGTCAGGCGGCGTCCTAACAGGAGCTCCGCTGGGCTGTGTCCCATCGCAGTGTGGGGCGTCGTTCTCTGGCCAAAGAGGAATGCGGCCAGCTTGTAGTCCCAGTCCTTGCTGTCCAGGCGACAGAGCGCCTCCTTGGTCGTCCAAACCATGCGTTCGGCTTGGCCGTTGGTTGCTGGGTGGAACGGGGCCGATCGGACGTGGCGAATTCCGTAGTAATGGGTGAAGTCCTGGAATTCGCTAGAGGGGAAGGCCGGGCCGTTGTCTGTGACCAGGGTGTCGGGAATACCCTAGCACTGAAGATACGCCACATGGCCCGGATGGTGGCTCTCGAGGAAGTGGACGGTACCGGAACGACCTCGAGCAATTTGCTGTACGCGTCCACGAGTATAAAGAATATTTGACCCTGGAACAGCCCTGCAAAGTCCAAGTGGAGCCGAGACCAGGGCTTGTGCGAGGACTCCCAGGCTCTAGTGGGAGCCTGGGAAGGCTCGGGCCAGGATTCTTGGCAGGGCTGACACCTCTTGACCCAGTCCTCGATGTCCCGATCCAGCCCGGGCCACCAGACATAACTTCTGGCCAAAGCTTTCATTCGGACCACCCCGGGATGTGTCTCGTGGAGCGCCGTGAGGACTCTTTCCCATAAAGGGGCTGGAATCACCACTCTTCCTCCTCATGTCACACAGCCTTTGTAGGCTGACAGCTCGTCCTTTCAGGATGCAAAGGCCCTGAAGTCTGCCCCCCCCTGGGGCCGTAGGCCACCCCCTTCTCACCCAGTCCACGACGCAGCAAAGGATCGGGTCTTTGGCAGTGCGGCACGCCACTTCCCGAACGTGCACCAGTTGATCGGGAAGAGCCTCCAGAAGCGCGACTTGATGAGCGGGAGCCAAGTCCGGATCCTTAGATGGCAGCGGAAGATGGCTCAAAGCGTCAGCATATCCCATCACTTTCCCAGGCCGATGGACAAGTGCATACAAGTATCCTGCCAAGAAAACAGACCAGCGGAGCACCCAGGGGGACGTCATCTGGGGGGGTTGGCGGTCTGGGGCCAGGAGGCCGAGGAGCGGTTTATGGTCCGTCAGGATCGTGAACAGCCGACCGTACAAGTAATGGTGAATTTTTTCACCCCTGCCACAATCGCCAGTGCCTCCTTGTCAATCTGCGCATAGTTACGCGGTGCGAGACTAATAAGCAACCGGAACCTCCCGGCAGTCCGGTAACTGGTGGCCCAAGACCGCCCCGACCCCCGTATGGAGAGGCAGGACCACGGGAAGGGCCTCATTGAAATGGGAGAGGCCCGAGTTGGAGACAAGGTCCTTTACCGCCTGTCCAGCAGGCGGTGCAGAGGTTCCGCCACCACGGCCTTTAGAGGGAGAAAGGAGTCATAAAAATTTAATAGGCCTAAGAAAGCCTGTAATTCAGTCTTGGATGTAGGCAGGGGCACCTGTGAGATAGCTGTCATCTTTTTGTCCATGGGATGAATTCCCTGGGCGTCCACGGCGAACCCCAAGAACTCCACCTTGGGAACCCCGAGCAAGCATTTCTAGAAATGGCTGCACTCCTGGAATACATTTAAATGCTGGAGCACCGCCCGCAGCCGGCTGGCAAAGGTCAGGGCATCCGGGGCCACGATGAGCACGTCATCTAGAAATGGCTGCACTCCTGGAATACATTTTAACAAAGTATCCATGAATGATTGAAAAATTCCCGGTGCGACCGATACCCCAAACTGGAGCCTATGTAGTTTGAAAGCCCCCTTGTGCGTTGCTATCGTTTGGGCTTCTGCTGTGGCAGCATCAACCAGCAGTTGCTGGTAGGCCTGGGCCAAGTCCAGCTTGCCAAAAACCCGAGCCCCTGCCCCCGCCAGTGCGGCTAACACGTGGCTGACCACCAGTACCGGATAAGCGTGGTCTTGGAGGGCTTTGTTCAGAGTGCACTTATAGTCTGCACAAATCCATACATCTGCACAAATCCATACATTTGGCTTGACCGGGGTGACTATCGGGGTCTCCCACCATGCGGAAGCGACGGGGTCTAACACCCCCTGGGCAATCAAGCGATCAAGCTCCGCCTCGATCTTTGGCCGCATCGCAATGGGAGGGTGTCTGGCCTTAACCCAGATGGGGCGGATAGCCGGGTCAAGGTCAAGGGAAATGGGGGCTCCTGTGTAGAGGCCGAGTGTGCCATCAAAAACCCTGGGGTTTTTGCACACATTGCACACAGTTCTCAGCCCGGAGCTGATTCACCCCTGCAATTGTCAATCCCAGGGGTCCGAACCAAGAAAGTCCCAGCAGACTGGAGAGCCTCCCCACCACCACCACCAGCAAGTCCAATTTTCCATGGAAGTCCTGGAATTGCATCGTAAACTTGCCCCAGCCCTGAACCGCCACGGGGTTTTTGTTAAAGTCCCGTAACTTAAACCCTTGTGGCTTTCGCAGAGGGGGTCCCCCCCGTGGGCAGAGCGAGCGCAGCGTTTCCTCTGAAATGATGGAATAGTTAGAGCCCATGTCTATGTCCATGCTGCAGGGGGACCCCTCTATAAGCACCGTCACATGCATCTTATTTGGGCTATCCGGGGGCAAGTTACATACCTGGTTCTGCTGTTGGTGGGCAGCTGAGTAGGAGGTCGGTGAGTAGTTACATACCTGGTTCTGCTGTTGGAGGTCGGTGAGTAGATCTGTCACTGTCTGGTGGGCCGAAGACTTCTGAAGCTGTCTTTGTTTTTGGGAACGGCAGACCCGGGCCAGATGGCCTGGCTTGTTGCAGGAATAGCAGACGGCGGCATCCGTGCGCTTCTCCACAGCTGGCACATTGAGACGATGCAGAGGGGGCTTTGGCCAATGGTGCTTCTCCAGGGTGAGGCTGTGGGGAGGGATGGTGGCATACCTGGAGCACTTCCTCGTTCTCGGAGTCGTCCAACTCGAGCGTTGCTTGCGTGCGATGGACCGCCTGCACGCAGCGGTCTTGGTGTGCCTTCTCGTAGGCCGCAGACTCCCTGAACACCTTGTCTTGGGTCAGGTCGTCCTGGCTAAACAGTTTCCTCCAGAGTTTGGGTTCCTGGAGACCCAAAAGGAACTGGGTCAGCAAGGTGTCCTCCAGGTGAGGGAAGGAACACCTGGTGGCCGCCCGCAGGAGCCTGGCCAAGAACTCGGAGGCTGGCTCGTCCGGCCCCTAGACCCACACAAAAAAGTCCATGCACTCAGCAAACTTTGTGGGTTTTGGTAAAAGGTGGTTGGTCAGCACTTTCACCAGCACCCCATAGGACTCGTCCTTGGTCTGCTTTGGCGCAATGAGGACCTTAAACAGCAAGACGGTGTCAATGCCACAGGACCGGAGGAGATGGGCTTTTTTCTTATGATGTCGTGGCAGTCGAAGTAGCTCTCCAGGATCTCGAGCCAAGTCTCCCACTGTGCAGGGTGGGAGATGTCGAAAGCGGCGATGCTCTCCTGGGAGGTAGCCATCGTACTGTGTCCACGTGGTGAGGGTAGCTCAGGAGCGGCGGCAGTGGCGGCAGCGGCGGTGGCTGGAGTGAGGTGGGAAGTGCTGCTGCTGTCCGGGTTAGCAGGGTGAGGTACGGAGCGAGGAGCAGAGCGGTGAACCAGGGTGTGAAGCGGAGCAACTTGCGGCGGTCTCGATGCGGTGCTTAAATCTTCGTCCGGGTCGTTGTTCATGGGAGTTAGAATCCCACCTTAATCGCCAGTGAAAAGTACTGAGACTTACTAGTGATTTCAGCTCTCATACTTTATTTCAGCTCAGAACAAGAAGAGACTACCCAGCTCGCAGGCTGGTTTATATGTGCACAAACCCTGCTCCCCAAACACACCCACACCCAAGTGATTGGCTATTTACAGTGGCCGAGAGTTCCATAGGCTCTCGGCCAGGAGCCTAGCCTGCCG